>NC_056737.1:620082701-620092701 GCF_019279795.1 Protopterus annectens
TGATTACCTTTTCCGTACTTAATGGATTACCGCCTATGTGGTAATTTGTCAGTACCTTGTTATTCCCAAAGGGTATGACTATACATTTTTTGGCGTTCAGCTTAAGGCCATGGCTCTGGCACCAATTATCCGTTTCTATGAGGCCTCTCTGAAGGATGTTTGTGTCTGCTGGAGCATCAATTATGGCGCCCAGTATGCAGTCATCTGCAAACTTTGTCAGCCACAATCCTCCTATGTTTGCCTGCATCTCGGAAAAATAAATGCAGAACAAGAGGGGTCCCAGGACTGAGCCCTGTGGGACACCGCTTGTGACTGGCTTAGAGTCTGACATAGCTCCAGCAACTCTGACCTTGTGGGTTCTGTCCTTGAGCCAGTTTGCAACCCATCTTGTGACATATGGGTTTACATTTAAGCTGGTGAGTTTGTCTATGATGCCCGAGTGGGGTATTGTGTCAAAGGCTTTTGCAAGGTCAAGGAAGGCTGTGTGAACTGCCTTACCCTCATCAATGGCCTTAGTGACGGTTTCAAAAAAGTCAACCAAGTTCAAAAGGCAGGATCTGCCCTTGACAAAGCCAAATTGGGTAGGATCCAATGTCTGTAGGTCCCCAATGTCTTTGTTTATGAGTTCCATAATGATCCTCTCCATAGCTTTGCAGACCAGGCTCGTCAAGCTTATGGCGTGGTAATTTCCAGGGTCCGTAGAAGCACCGCCTTTGTGAAGTGGGACCACTGTTGCGTACGCCACTCTTTGGGTACGTATCCTGTAGTAAGGCTAAGATTAAACAGCAGCCTTATGTGTGGGTTTAGTTCCTCTTGGAGTTCATGTAGCACACAGCCCGGGACACCATCCGATCCCATTGATGCTGTGTTTTTAGCTTTAGAGAGGGAGGCTCTCACCTGGGCATCTGAGATGTTAGGGAGGCTACACTCTGCTGGGACAGTTATTTCTCCTTTTGGGGGGGAGGGGGAGGAGAAATTTGCACTGAACCTGTCTGCCAGAATGTTGGCAATGTCAGTGGGTTCAGTGTATTTTGTGTCATTTTGGACTAACTCTGAGCATATCTGGGAGTTTCCACCCAGGTTTCTAACATAGCTAAAGAAGGCCTTGTGATTGTCTTTTGTGTCTTTTGCGATTTTTCTCTCAAAGTTGGCCTTGGATGATTTTATGAGGGATCGTAGTTTTTTGCTAGTACTGATCAGAGACGCCTTCCCTTTTAGGGATTTTGCTCTGTCATGTAGTAGCTTCCTCCTCCTGTTGTAAAGTTTGTTTATGGCTGGGGTCCACCAGACTGGGCGCCTGCCTTTGGGGGAGTGGGACTTGGTTTTATTTGGGATTGCATGATCCATGCATTCTTGAAGGTGCCCATAGAAGGCATTTGCAAAGGATTCAGCAGTGTGGGTTGTGATTTCCACTGGCCCAGGGGCCTTGAAGGATACCACTTCAGTCTTAAGAAGTGTGAAGTTTGCTTTTGAGAAGTTCTTCACTGTGGTCTTTTGTGCAGGGGTGGGGGCGGGATGTGGATTTCCAGTGAGATTAATTTATGGTCTGATCTTACCAAGGAGGGATATACTTCCGGTGTGGAGCATTTTGTCCCAATGTTTGTGATGATCAGGTCTAGTATATTGCCTCCTCTTGTGGGAATGGTGACTAGTTGTTCCATTGCATTTGAGTTTATGAATTCTAGGAACCTTTGGGCTAGGGTGTTGGGACTTGAGTAATGTTCCCAGTCTATGTTTGGGTAGTTGAAGTCTCCCAAAATGATGGTATTTGGAGAGACATTCATACTCTCCAGTGTCTTCAGGAAGGCTGTGTGGGGTTCCTGAGTTTGAGAGGGTGGTCTGTAGCATGCTACAAACTGTAAGGCAGTTTTGCCTATGGTTAGTTGCACCTGGATAGTCTCCGATGCTTCGTGCGTTGCCACTAACCTGGAGGTGTGGGTATCTTTGATGAAAATGGATACCCCCCCTCCTTTTGTGGTTCGGTCCAAGTTTTGGGGCGAGAAAGCATGATAGGAGGTAAAACCTGATAGTGCTGGGGTGCTCTCAGGAGCCTTGAACCAGGTTTCGGTCACCGCACAGACATCGATGTTCTCCATACTGAGGAGGGCTTTGAGGGCGTGCATCTTGAGGTTTAGACTTCTGGCATTGAGCAGCATTACCCTTAGGTTTTTTCCACTTGTGTTTTCTAGGGCGGTAGGTTTGTCATTTGAGCCTTGCCTAAAAAAGGCACTATGGGGGTGGCAAGAGCCTTGGCCAATATCCGGAAGCCCAGGGGTGACAGGTGCAAGCCATCCCTTGCGAAGCAGCGTGGCTTGTCAAGCATGTCATCCCAAGCAGACAGACATTGGATCCCCTTAGAATGACACCAGTAATTAAGCCAATTGTTAAAACTGATCATTTTGTCTTTGTACTGTGGCATCATTCTTGGTGAGGGTAAGATGCTGCTCAGGGTCAGGGTAATACCGGCCTGGGCTACATAATCGGAGAGCTCCTCTATGTCTCTTTTCATGTAGTCCAGGAAGGTACGTCTCAGGTCGTTCACACCGGCATGTACAATGTACTTGCTGTGGAGTGACCCGAGTGCTTGTGTTATGTGGCGGATTCTAGCTCCCGACAGGCAGCTTACTGTGACCTTTTCCTTGTTCAGTCTGGTGAGCGGGACGTCAGTGTGTCTGACTATGGAGTCACCTATTACAAGTGTGTCTGGCATGTTGTTTGGCCTTAAGGGCTGTGACTGTTTAGCACACTGACTTTGTGAACTATGTGTTGCATGTGCTATGTCTTGAGGTGGTGGTTGCTTGGGTGTCTGCTTTGGAGGCCTCTGTTGTTTTGGTAGATTTTTAATCAGCGCCTCAGAGTATGTTTTTGTGTGTTTATGTGTTTGGTTTGCTGTTGTGATAGTTCTATGTGAGACTGGGTTTGTGGTGTGCGTGGTTACCTTCTCCTCCTGACTGGTATTGCCAGTACTGAATTGAGAGAGCTCAGCCTCCTGTTTGGCTATATAGTTGCATCTTTCGCATATATTTGTATTTGTTGGGAGGAGGAGAGGGTTGCCTGTGTACATGAGGCAATTGTAACATTGCCTCAAGATTCCCATATTCACCAGCTGAACAGGAGAGGACGCCAGCAACTGACCCTTCGACATGCTAGAAATAGTGAAAAGGATTGCTGTGCAACTGAGTCAGAAAGGACCTATAGGGAGATGTGTACTCAACAGAATTTAGGTGAATGAAGTACTTTCTTTTGTTTAAGAGTGCTTTACCTGTATAAAAATGCTTTAGGAGCAAGTGCTGAGCTTTTCAGATAGAGTACAGGCTGTTTAGATTGCAAATAGAACAGTTCTAAGGGAAAAATTGAAGAGCAGACTTGGCGGAGCCAGAAAAAGTTTAACCTTGTTTAACCAAGTTTAACCTTGTTTAACCGGCGCTGCACTATGTGCACGACCGCGCAAAGCCGTGCAAAGGTGGATTTTAAGCAGTGAACTACAAAAGAGCTAGGAATGGTCCCAAACAACCAATTACTACAGCTTCTTGTGCTGAGGTCACTTCCCCCAAGGACAGGTAGGCTGCTCAAGGCTACCCACTCCCACTGGTGAGCAAAGAAACTTCTTTCTATCCAAGTAAGGTAATGGACAACACAGGAACTACACCACAGCCCAGAATACAGCAATGCCTGTATACTGGTCTAAACAAGTAGAGTTGTTTTTTTGTTTTTTTTGTAGAAATACACAGAAAATGCAGAGACAGTGATAAATTAGTTACACAGGCTAGCACACTTTAGTGGGCAGCCTCCACAGTTAAATTAAACAAACAAACAAGCAAACTTTCGATTAAATTCGACTAAATGTAACTTTAAGTGCAGATTTAAAAATAAATGCAGTAATCAGAAAAATTATATTAACACACACAGACATTTTATATAGATATATATATATATGTATGCTCTCCCAATAAAATCCATGCACAACCACTGATGTAAAACTGATTATCTTGTGTGTAATTTTACACACACACACACACACACACACACACACATATCCATCTGTACATATACATGCAATATTATAGATATAATTTATTTATTTATGGATCCTACATACATCCTTATCATATCAAACATTCATATGAGGGAATGACTAACATCGAGCCAAAAAGCCTGAACATCCAAATAATGAAAAAGACAAGATGTCTACTGGCTCACGGCTAGGGTTGCCAGGTTTCTTTGTGGCTAAAACCGGACTAAGGTCACGCCCCTCACATCACTCATAACTCCACCCATTCCCACCCCTCTCCCAACAATGCCCCTCCCATTTTGTGACATCACTGTGATGTCAGCTGAACAGAGGGAATACCCTCTTTTTCTGTTCTGGATGCCCGATTTCAGCCGATTTCTCCCCAGTTGCCATAAACACTGTTCCAAACTTTCAGTGTGCATACTGTCTTCTTCTTTACTTCTACAGTGATTACAGATATTTTGATTTAATTTAAAACAAAAACATTTATTTCAAATTTTATAGTACAAACCACTGATACACATTTGCTAAACAAAGCAATACAGTCTTCACAATGAAAACAGACGTAGCATTAAAACTACTCTGCCTTTAAATCTCACATTTACCAAAACAGCATTGTACATTGTTTTCCAAGTTTAAGATGATAAAATTTTAAAATGTTCTAAGAAATTACACCGTATTAACAACAATTATATCTTACATCAATAAAACAGACCTGAAAATGCATAGCATGGTCTGAAAATACATGTTTAGTATAAAACAATATATAATGACACAATTGGTCTTGCAGCTTTTGAAAAATGAACCTATGCATTTTATAGAAAGCTACAGAGCATATGCTTAGTGTGGATAACTAGTGGATGGTCAGAAAACTAGCTGGGTCATCAATTTACATACCTTTGCTATACCAATCTCAGTATGTCACAAACAACAATTAACCACAGCTAACCCTCAATTATAGAGCATTATATCAAAATAGTTAGTAATATTAACAGGAGAGATACTTTGGCAACAGGTAAGTTTGCCCTGTTTTATCATTCTAAAATATTTTAACCACATTCAACAGCTTTAAGCAATATAATTTTAAAGGAATTGCAATAAAAAACTTCCTCTTAAGTTAATTACATTTCCGATTTGCTCCTGTAAATCTATCTAATACAACAGTAAGAGCAGTATAGAAATGAATGTGATAGGTTAGATAATACAAGGAGAGGATATCCATTATAAAAAGCAGTAGACAGAGAAAGGTTAGAAAAAGGGTAAAAGAATGAAAAGAAAAGCCCAGTAAAAAAGAAGGCAGCAGAGAGCTGAAGTACAAGCCTGTTAATGTGTCAGAGTCTGAAGATATTAGGCAGGATAGTATGCTAAACATAAAACACAATAGCTACTCAGAAACAGATGTAATTCAAAGAAGAAACAATACAGTAGCTAAATAATTCAAATGCAGTTCAGAATAAATTCCATTTGGGCAATAGTAGCAATCAGATCAAATATCACTTGCAAAATGCACAGCTTAATAAGCTTTACTTTAAACATGATATAAACATTTGCAACATTAAGAGACTGGGCAGCAGTTTACCACATTAAACATCAACAAAAATGCAGTTAGATATACGCAGAAATAAAAAAACGCTATATACAAAGGTAAGAGAGCAAGCAGTTGGCTTATTATAGGACTAAATAGATTAATCTGCCTTTACATGTTTAATGTTCACTGTTAAGTCTGACTCCCTGTTGAGCAGAGAAAAACTATTAAGTCTATTATGAGCTGAAGAGCTGTCTTTCAGTGAACTAAGCCATCAAATTATCCAATCTCCATGGTTGAAATTCATCATCTCTCACTGTAGCTTCCATACAATATCCCCAACATCTTATTGCAATATTGTGTGCATCTCTTAAACCATTACTTCCTTCTGGATGAAAGCAATCTGCTTTGCTATCCAGTAGTTGAAATGGTGGATTCCCTTTCACCTAATTGTGTTACTTACCAAGAGGCTTTATATTATGGCTACCTGCATGCATTACATTCTGAACCAGCACTTTCAGGAAATTTAAGCAAAGAAAGTCAATAATAAAATAATTCCCTACCACCAACCAAACCACTGAGAACAGCACTTAACCATTTTAAGTTGCACATGATCTAACTTGACCACTTATGATCCCCAAATCCAGCACATAAAAACAATGGATCCATGCATGAATTACAACATTATACTTGCCGTATAATCAAAAAAAAACATTAAAAAATTTAAACTAGCTGTGGAATAGCCTTATACATGCCGTTTATAATTAAACCTGCCGCACAGTTTAAAACAATCGTAACAGTAGATATTCTTCAATCACCCATATTCACTATCCCACTCTAAAAAAAAAAAAATGTTCACACCACCAAACACTTGTCACATCATATATGTAATATAAGTCAGCTAACCCTATCATTGCACATATAATTTCTCTGCAATACACTGTATACG
This sequence comes from Protopterus annectens, assembly GCF_019279795.1. Lineage (NCBI taxonomy): Eukaryota > Metazoa > Chordata > Ceratodontiformes > Protopteridae > Protopterus > Protopterus annectens. The sequence goes on from NC_056737.1 coordinate 620,089,188, forward strand.
CTTTAGTGCTGGAACCCAAGTCTGCAGAATAAGACAATAAGATATCTCCAGAGTAATGTATGCAAACAGCAATTAAACTTTTATTCATAAGATCTTAATTTTTAAAGTCAACATGGGATTTTCGCAGCATTCTTCTTTAGAGATACACTGTAGACAATTGTATACCTAGCCAGTAACCAGACAGTAACACTGTACCTTATGTCTGTGAGTTCAGCACCTAAACCATCCAGGATATCAACAGCCATAGCGATGCTGGCTTCTGCTATGCCTTCCCCGTTTGACGAAGTTAAAACATCCAAAGTCGAACTGCTGTCTGATGCTCGCTTGAGTCGCTTGCATTCTGAAAACGCTACATTCCCCTTCCCTGTTTGAAAAGTTAAATGCTGGCTTCTGGTTCCCGCTCACACTACCGGAAGTGAGCTCCTTGAGCTCAATTCCGACAGGCTGGTAGCCCTGAGGGACGGGATGTCATCATCGCGCACATGATGACATCAGTGTCAGCGCCGCAAAATTTAAAAACAAAACCAAAAACCCGGACTTCACATGTCCGGTTTTGGAATTGAATTTGTAACCGGACAATTTGTTAGAAAACCGGACAGTCCGGTCAAAAACCGGACAGCTGGCAACCCTACTCACGGCATAGTGGGGATTGGGGTGTTGCTGCTTTCCCCACTGTGTTGCCATCTCAGAGTTGGTAGACATAACTGGGGTAGGTGCAGGCAGGCTGCCTCCCTACAAAAAAAAAAAGTTGTTTTGTGCCTCATAATCCGTTTCTCTATTTCGGGTGTTCAAGCTTTTCTGCTCGATATTATCCTATTTTCCGTTTGATAATATGACAGCAGTATATATGTATGTATATGGGTCTACTTGAAATTATAGCATCTCCAGTTACCAGAGTCCGAAATGAGCGAGATATCATCACCCAAGTTGCAAAATACAGGCACCATGTATTACCAACATTTTTTTACAGGGAAAATGAACAGCTGGCCAACACCGATATATTTGCCCTTTTCCCCAGTGTAGTACAATCCCGGAGTAGTTATATTTAATTGGGGGGGGGGCACAACTCCCCACCTGGGTGGGTTTGACAATGTGTTTTTTTTTGTTTTATGTTGGCCAACAGTTTGTTTCCCATGTAATAAATAAAAACAACCTTTGGCAATATGTTACGTCAGTGTTTTGCAAGTTTGGTGATGTCGTCTCTATCACTTTGGATATGGGTAAGTGGGAATTCATAGGTTCATACTAGGCTATCTGCCCGAGGGCATTTACAAGCCTAACCCATAGTTTTGTGGCTTACGCCACCCCTTTAGTATGGGGAACTATACCCATTATTTTGCTGTGCCTCTGTCGAAAAGTGACACTGAGGTAATCCCTGGGGTATATCTGCGATCTCCCATCCATTGGTCAAGATTTCTCTTGAACAAGGCCAGCGAGGTGCTCTGCCTCACATATACCGGGATTTTGTTCCACAGCATAGGGAGTCTTTGGGTGATGAATCTATCCCTCCAGCACGTCCTATTAATAGCCGTGTCGAGGTTTAAGTCTCCCGCCCTTGTGGCTCTGACGGATCTAGATTTTTTGAGGTGAAGCATATTCATCAAATCTGGGTCTGACATGGCCTTGTATGTCAGGCAAAGGTCACCTCTGAGCAAGCGTGCGACTGAATAGAGCTGGAGTTCTTTCAGTCGGGCAGCATAGGACAGATTTTGAGACCCTTTATCCTTTTGGTGAGGAACTTTGTGGCCTCTCCAGCTGCTGCAAGTGTCGGGTCAGATGCATTCGAATGGGGCATTGTACTCAATCATTGGTCTGATGAGTGATGAGTATAGGGAGACTATGACCTCCCTTGATCTAGATGTGAATCCCTTCATGATAAGGTGGGTAATGTAGAAGGTCTTCCTAACTACTTTAGCTACATGGGTGTCGAATGACAGGCTACTGTCAACCTGGGTCCCCAGGTCCCTGATAACTTCTTCTGTGCTCAGTGGATTGCCACCTATATGGTAGCTAGGGGTAACCTTGTTTTTCCCGAAGGGTATGACTATGCATTTTTTGGCATTTAACTTTAGGCCATGGCTCTGGCACCAGTTATCCGTTTCTGTGAGACCCTTCTGAAGGATATCTGTGTCAGATGTGTTTTCGACTACGGCGCCCAGTTTGCAGTCATCTGCAAACTTTGTCAGCCATAACCCTCCTGTGTTTGCTTGTACGTAGGAAAAGTAGATGCCAAACAAGAGTGGGCCCAGGACTGAGCCCTGTGGGACACCACTTGTGACAGGCTTCGAGTCTGACATGGCGCCAGCAACTCTGACCCTGTGGGTTCTGTCACTCAGCCAGTTTGCAACCCATCTTGTGATGTATGGGTTAACATTTAAGCTGATGAGTTTTTCAATGATACCCGAGTGGGGTATTGTATCGAAGGCCTTCGCCAGATCGAGGTAGGCTGTATGGACTGCCTTTCCTCATCAATGGCTTTGGTGACTGTTTCAAAAAGTCAACCAAGTTTAAAAGGCATGATCTGCCTTTGACAAAGCCAAACTGGGATGGATCCAAAGTCTGCAAATTCCCTATGTCTTTATTTATGAGGTCCATTATGATCCTCTCCATGGCTTTGCAGATAAGGCTTGTCAAGCTAATGGGCGGTAATTTCCAGGGTCGGTGGAGGCACCGCCTTTGTGAAGTGGGACCACAGTCGCAGTGCGCCACTCCCTGGGTACGTATCCAGAGGTGAGACTATGATTAAACAGCTGTCCTAGCTGTGGGTTTAATTCCTCGTTGAGTTCGTGGAGCACACAGCCGGGGACACCATCAGGTCCCATGGATGCTGTGTTTTTTGCTTTGGAGAGCAGTTCTCACTTGGGCGTTAGAGATGTTTGAGGGGCTGCAATCGTTTGGTATAGATAGCTCTCCTTTTGGGGGGGAGAAGTTTGCACTGAACCTGTCAGCCAGTATGTTGGCAATGTCTGTAGGATCAGTAATCTTCACATCATTTTGAACTAGTTCTGAGCATATCTGGGAGTTTCCTCCCAGGTTTCTAACATAGCTAAAGAAGGCCTTATGATTGTCTTTTGAGTCTTTAGCTATTTTTCTCTCAAAATTTGCTTTGGATGATTTTATGAGAGCTCTTAGTTTTTTACTTATAGTGATCAAAGGTGTCTTACCTTTTAAGGATTATAGGATCATAGACCCATATTTTACACACACACACACACACACACACACACACACACACACACACACACACACACACACACACACACGCATTTGAAGATATATTTTTATTAATTTATACTTTGTCGAATGGATTAGTCACACTAGGATGGTGGTACTTTTTCTGGGGAGACCAGAGGTGGTATTTATATGACTAAGAGAAATTTGGAGAGGGCATCAGAGAACATCCTTTACTAGTGACTGTCACGAGTGGGATCCATTTTGGAGGAGCACTTCCTGTATCCTTTCCAAGCACAGGGGTGGCCCAGTGAAACAGGGAAGCAGAAGATGGAGTGGTGAA
>NC_056737.1:620097701-620192701 GCF_019279795.1 Protopterus annectens
TACTTTGTCTTCAGTCCATACCTTTACTAAGCATTGTAAGCTGGACAGGACTTCTAAGGTCAGAGCAGGTTTTAGTGAAACCACTTTATGTGGGTTTGTTGAGGGCTTTTCTCAGTGTTCCTCCTCCCACTCTGCTTCTTGAGCTTTTTTAAGCTGCCTTTTATGAAAAATACTGCAACAGGGATATAGAAGGACATAGTACAATTGTGTAAAACTTTACCTTAACAGGTAGTTGCCTTTCTCTTCGCTGTTGCAGTATTCTTTCCCTCCCTGCAATCCCCTTGTTCCACATTTTTTACTTCTGGATGTGCATGGACTCCTTTTTCGGATGCCAACTCTTCTATTCTGGGGTAATTCAGTTCTAGGAATTATGTCTGTATGCCTCTTTTGTGCCCTATGTTCTGTGCAGGGAGCATAAATGTAATGCAAGGTGCATACAAGATCTTTTTTAGGCTTTTTCATATCGGCTGAGCTCAGGCTGCTGTGGGTGGGACATCCCTTCTATAAAGAATACTGCAACAGTGAAGAGAAAGGACATCTCCTGTTATGTTAAGATTTTACACAACTGTACTATTTCTTTAAAATGAGCTAGCTAAAATATTAGGACAAGTAAATATAGATTCGGCTGCAGGACTAGATGGAATAGGGTATGAAAATTTAAGGGACTGGCAAAAAATATTTTTTAAAGATTTTGAATGAATGGTTAAATGAATGCATAAAGGTGTATGTATGCGAATACTTAAGTTCATATGGAAGAAAGAAGACAGTTAAAAAACTGGAGATGGGTAGTACTGAATAATAAAGATTATAGGATATTTATGAAAATAATACAAAAGCAAATTGAAACTAAAAGGGAACATTTTAAGGGAGATAGCATGATAAAGGGGAAGGTCTGTCAAGTATTATTAATGACAGAGAAATTGTGGATTATATTATGAATAAAAAAAGCAAAAATCATGATCGGAGACCTTAGTAAGGCATTTGACACAACTGGACATGAAATCTTATGGGTAATAATGAAAGAATACAAGTGAAAAACTTAGAAAATTACAAAGGTCAACATATAGTAATAGAGTAAAAATACTTGTAAATGGCTGGCTTACTTGTAAATGGCTGGCTGGCTAAGCCAAGAAGTACACATGAAGAGTAGTGCAAGTCAAGGATGTCCAATGAGCTGTATACTCTTTGCCTTAATTATCAATCGGATAGTATGTGAAATAAATTACAAAATGAAGGACGCTTGGTATAACACCTGATGGGTTAAGAATTCCAGTTCTGTTAACATATGCATTTGACATTATAATAATTCCAAAAAACTAAATTTGGATAAAAAGTAATAATCTGCACAAATGAGGGGCTACTTAAAGCCATCTCTGTCACCTCTAAAGAGAAAAGTAAAGATTTTGTTTATGTAGTAAATATTTGGGGTACATGCTTTTCAATTAATGTAATTTTTGTGTTAGGTATAACATTTGGGAATAAAAATGTAAGTAGAATTCAACAGAAAAAACAAGAGAAGAAATCTAACAAACCTGTCTTTTCTGGTGACCTTACAAATTATAATTTAGAAAAAACAGGTGTATTTGATAAATTTAGTACTGTTGAGAAAAACAGCATACTTAAGCAAGTGTATGTATGTTGCCAACAGTATTTGAAAAGGAATTATTGCATTTTTTTTTCATTTATACGGGGTTCTAGATTAAATCCAGTAAAAGAGGAGTTCTGTATGTAAATAAAGGAGGAGCAGACCTGGGGGTAATTAACCCAGTAGTATATACTGCTTCATTAAATTTGTACAAAGTGTTAAAGTGGATAAATGAAAAAGATGAGAGAATAGTAGTAAAACTATATAAATACAAGCATGATAAATGTTGGGGTATGGTAAAAAAAAAAAAAAAATAATGGAAAAAAGTTGAGTGTATAAATGTGGAAATAAAATATTACTAAGAAAAAATATTTTTGTGGAAAATAAAAATTGATGACATAGAAAAAGACAAAGTATGGTACAAGACTGTAATGATAAAACATTGCTATGCAAAACCATGGGAATATCAGATGAAAAAATGAACGCTATAAAAATAAGAAGCAAATGGTATGGTCAAGAAAGCAGAATGTCAAGATTTTTGCGGAGCCTGGTAATAGATAAATTGCCACTAAAAGAAAATTTGCCATATAAGAAAACTGATGGAATATATTATCGTGAAGAAGAAACTACTAAACACGTGTTTTTGAAATGTTAAAGAGTAAAACATTTATGGGGAAATCTATGTAAAGAAGATTTCTGAAGATATAAAAAAGTGGATAAAATAAACATGGATAGGATTAAATATGGATAATTTAAGAATAGAAATAAGGAATATATTAAAAGAACAGACAGAATATTATTTTATGTTATATGGAATGAAAGAATAAATGAAATTATGTTTAATGGTAAATGGATTTTAGCAACAATATTATGTAAAATCAGACAGTGGTTATGGAAAAAGGAGTGGGGTCTAACAGATGAAATTTTAGTACTACTGCGTTAAAAGATGCGTGTGTGTATATAAATATATACACATTAAATATTTACAAATATTTTGATATAAATAAAATGACCCTTACTCTTTTTGACAGATGCAGTGAGATCCTTTACTCCACCTGAGCTATCACCACCTTGAGCAGATGAGGCCTTGGTTTAGCATCTCATTCAAAAAATGGTACACTCAGTAGATTCCCTAATGCAACACTGTAGCATCATTAATCCAATCCAATGGAGTGAGAGTAGAATCCACACAGCCTTATGGTCTTCCAAAACCAAAGGAGAATGTGCTACCTGTAGAGCCACTGACACTGACTCGAGACTCTTACCAGATGCAACACTCTGGTGATACTTTCTTCAGTTTAAGTGCAATTTATATATAGTGAAGTATACAATTAGCAAAATCAATGTTGATTTCAAACTGAAACAGAAAAATAAGCAACTTTTACTTAACACTATTCTGGTCAAACTGCAGTTCAAATCTGTTTTGTCAGCCTATTTTCTAAATTTCTCATTGGAGCACAACAATCCTTGAAGTTCAGAGATTTCATACTGCAGCTCAGGCCATCCCCAAATACAACCATGAATAAATTATTATTTTTTTAAAAACAAGAAACACCTTTATTAAAATCATTTAGGTAATCATACATTTACACAAATGAAAACAAACCATACTGACACAATCTTGCTTGCAAGCATTCTACATCACAAACCATACTGACAAAATTTTAGTTGCAAACATCATATATCACTTATAATCTACCCAGTCACTGTCAGTCAAACACTATATAGCTCATTTAAATCCTGCCTTCTTTTAAACCTCATTCTTTCCCTGTATATATATTGTTCCCACAATTCCCATTTTTCCTCTGTAGTTTGCTCCTACCCTTTTCTAAAGATCCCAATTCCAGTTGTTTTACCTCTGTTACTATATTCACTACTTCTAGTACAGTTGGTTTAAACTAATTATGGTAGCTGCCAAAAAAGCAGTAACTAGAAAATGGAAATCGAACTCAGCAAGGCCCTACTATGTATAGGCAATTTTGATTCTGTATCGCAGCTCTAAAAAAAAAAAAATCACTTCCCTAATTTGCTCACTCAGTATCTCTGATAGAGTAGTCTGCAGTAAGTCTGCCAACTCATTACAGTCCTAAAAAATATGTCCTCAATTACCTCTTTCTTTCCCATCATACCTCCAACATATTCTCTGGAGTTTACCTGGGGTAAAAAAAATGCCTATGAAAACATTTCCAGGCAAAAATATTCTAGATTTTTTTTTTTTTGCCTATTTGGGAGGTATACATATACCCTGCACTGTTTCTTTGTTAATTGCTTATGCAATCTCTCTTCCCTATCCTTTCTAACCTCATGTGATTGATTCTTATAGTTATCATGCAATATTTTATATGATCTACTAATTATTTATTTTTTAATGGTAGCTTGTGTTCTAGATTCAACTAAAAACTCTACCAGTGTTTGTCTTTCATTTAGGATCCCTCCTATTTCTTTCTCTTTGCCTATACTCTGATAGCAATACTTGATAGGGAAGGAAAGGCTATTTCTAACCTGCAGTACAAATAAATTCTTGGTATCTTCCATTCTATTACCTTTCTCTCTAATTATTTGCTCTCAATACCTTGGTTCCTTTGACAGTTTTCTCCACTAAATTCCAGTCATTTCTTGCCTACTGTCTGTATCCCTAACTGCAGTCATCTCTAATTGGCAGAATCTCTTTTCTCCATTCCCATGTTGGCTTAATTCTTTGAATACTTCTGCTACTTTATGAATATGATATTCTGTGCGATTATTATTGTCCTTAAAGATCTGCATCCAAAATCCCAGTCTCTCCTCGTTTCTTGAGCTTCCCTCCAGTTTCACCATCATCCCTTTCCACTTTGAATTTTAGGTTTCTGCTTCTGATATGTAGAGAAGCCTTAACTGTACCCCTTCAAAAATCGGGTAATCACAATCCACCTTGTTCTATTGGAAGAATTTAGAAGTTATGTGCTCACCATAACTAGGCATCTGTGTTGTCCATTTTCATTTTTCCTCACTTATTGGTGATGAATCAGATCCTTGGATCCAACTCAGTCGCATACTTCAGAATTCTGATACAACTCTCAAGCTCCTCCCTCTACCTATAATGCCCTACTCCATCCCTACTGCCTCAGATCAAGTTTGCTTTGCTATTTCTTAATAGTAGAAGAGAAAACAGATATAGCCAGATAAAGACAGGGCTCAGACCCGGAACTGTAGATTCTATTCACAATCCAATAGGTCCTTCTAAAAGAAAAAAAATGGATGAGGGCTAGATGGGAGTTGAGTTGAGGAAGAATGAAAATGGACAATAAAGATGCCTAATTATATAACTAATAAACAGTTACACAACTTATAAATCTGATGTTGCCCTTTTCATTCTTCCTCACTTATGGGACACACTCCCCAGCTACACTGACCTTGGGTCGCCCTCATAGAAGGATATTCTGGAGTACTGACGAACAAAGGAGACTATTTCTAGACATGATGTCCAACTTGTAATGGGGTAATGTGCCACAAGTGTATGAGTCTTGGACTATGCAGCTTCTGCACAAATGTCATCAACAGACGTTCTTGATCAAAAAGCAGATGAAGTAGCCATGATCTAGTTGAGGGAGCTAGGGGAAGTTTTGGTAATGTCATACCCTTCTGATAGTAAATCCATGAGATACCCTAGCTACATGAATTACAGACTAACTTTAGAAACTGACTGGCCTAGGCGATTTGGAGAGAGAAATCAAAAAAACTTGTCTGACTTTCTAAACTGTTTTGCTCTGCGAAGGTAAAAATGTAGTTGTCCATGTACATCAAGGAGGTGTAGCACATACTCTCCTTTACTGGAATTTTTTGGAAAGAAAACTGGCAAGTGAATTGATAGATTTATATTATTTTCAGAAGCTACCTTAGGTAAAAAAGGAGGGCTAGTCTGCAGAGAAACCCTATCTTTGTAAAAATAATAATGCAAGGAGTTTTTGATGAAAGAGCCTGGAGTTCAGAAATTCTTTATTGCTGAAGTTTCAGCTACCAAGAAAAACGTCTTCCACGACAGAAATTTGATATCAGATTTGTCTGACTGTTCAAACGTTTTTTGTGTTAAACATTCAAGTACTGCAGTAAGATCCCAAGGTGGTGAGGTGATCCTTTATCAAAGGCCTTAGAAGAAAAATGCCTTTCATAAAAGCTTTACACAATCTAGAGGAAGCCAAGGAAAAAAGATTTATTCCCTGGGTGGAAATTTAAAATTGCTGCCAACTGAAGCTTAATTGTAAAGAAACTAGCCACATCTTTGAAAAAAGTTTTCAAAAAATGAAGAACAGCCGAAATTGGTGCAGAAAAACAATCGCTATTATCGGACACCCAAACAGAGAACCTTTTCCATTTACTTTTATAAACTTTTTTGGTAAAATACTATTGAGGAGCCAAAATAATGTCAAGAACTGGGGAAGAGAGCCCGGACTGTTTATTACTGGAAGTGGAGAAACTATGCGGCCAGCCTGAGGGCCTGAATGGTAGGGTGTTGAATCCCAGATGGATAAGAGAGGAGATCCGGAGTAGGCTCCAGTATCCATGGAGGATAATGAAGAGGAGACCCTAGAAAGGGAAACCATAGTTGCCAAGGCCAGAATGGGGCAATGAGGATTACTGAGCTCTTCAGCCTGCTTGCCTTCTGCATAAATCTTGGAATCAGGGGGAAGAGGAGGATAAGTATGAAGAAGAGCATCTTTCTTGTGACTCCCCGTAAGGGGGAATCCGAGACAAGTACTTGCTGCACTTGTTGCAGAGAGAAGTGACAAACAGGTCACAGCAAGGTTAGCCCCAACACCTGAAGATCATATTCATTACTGACTGACTAAGGACCACTCGTGAGGTGTCACAATGGATCTGCTTAGTTTGCCCACAAGCATGTTGGTATTCCTGGGATGTGTGTCACAATTAGAAACCGGTGTGATGAGATTGCGCACTCCCAAACCCTCATGACCTCTCTGCAAAGGGGGTAAGATCGGATCCCTCCTTGTTTGTTGATGTAACAGACCACAGACATGTATAAGAAAAAAAGATGCAGGCAGCCAAAGGTTGGTTAAGGCCCATAAAAAGTATCAAGATAAAAAAAATAGTCCTACCACAGTAAAATGCTTCACACAATCTGCAATCAGCTAGCTAAACCAGATTACAAGTCTTGCAATCTGCATAAAACCTAACACTAAAATTACTGTGTGTGAGAGGGCACATAAAAACATTGCTGCAGGCCATTGAACTACACACTTTACATCCTCTACAGGCAATGTACAAATAAAAATGGTGACAGGAAACACCCCTGGTGCATCTCTTGTGCTATTTTCAAGGGCAGTAAAAGACCATCAACTTCATCACAACACTGAGCCAGCACACATCTCCACAGTCAAGCCAATAGAATTCTAAGCCAATGACTCTGAGTACACTGCCATAATCAAGTCAACAAATTCTTTGAGAATCCAAAGGCTTTCAAAACTTCTCCTTAAATAGCACCATTCAACTCTATCAAGGATTTCTCTGAATTTATGCTTACTATTACTCACTTGTCAATAATAAATAAAATATAAATAAATTACTCTCCTGTGCAGACTTCATAAAAATGTCTTTATTACATTACTAAATGTCTACTGTCCTGCAGCAAACACACATTGATTAATTCCAGTACAAGATTTGCAAGTCTTGCTGCTATGAGACCACTTATAATCTTGATTAAGTACAGAAATATATCTTTAGGAGGATGCAAACATGGATCTCTACCCTTCTTTGACAAGACTGCTGGTTACAGCTTGCTTTGAAAACTAAGGTACCTCTAGAGCACTGAATACACCCAAAAGATGGTATTCCATCTTGTCCTTATGGTGCCTTCATATTTCTAGAAAAAAAAAACAAAAAAAAACACTACTGCTGCCTACTAGAATCTAATCTATTTTTCTATCACTAGAAAAAAAATTACATCCCAGACCTCAATCACTTTCACGCTCAGAACAGCCTTAGTGGAATCCCTTAAATGACCACAAAGGTTGTTCCACAGAAAATTACATGGAGGTGGAGCATCACACAATGAAAAATAACAGAGGAGAAAAAAGGTAAAAACTGGACAGAAACCATAAAACTACTATGGCAAAACCACAGGAGGCATTACAACCCTAAGCATTCATGAAGATAAAAATTGTGACAAATCACTTTAAGAGTATATATTACAAGCACAAACATTTAGAAGGTTCATAGGCGATTACTAAGCTAACAACCCCATGAGGGCTTTTTAACCCTAGCCATGATTCTCAAATGTACCCAAGTTCTGATACCCTAGGGTTATGTTAAAGAGTATATGCAGGCTTAGGCATGGGTGGTCAAGCATTTATAGGCCGCCACCGTCTACTCGAGACATAAGTGCCAGACCAGGGGTAATTTCTGGTTCCCCATCCAATGGTCCAGGTTATGTTCGAACTGTGTTAGGGAAGAACTCACATCTTTGGAAGCTGTTCTAGAGAAGGGGTATGACTGTTCCTCCAACATGTCCTATATGTTGCAGAGGAGGCTTAGGTCCACCAGGATGAGTAAGCATGACCTGCCTTTTACAAAATGAAACTAGGTTATATCCAGTGTTTGAAGGCTTCCTATGTCATTGTTTATAAATTTCCACTATACTTCTTTCCATGGTTTTGCATACGAGACTAATCAGGCTTACGGGTATGAAGTTACCTGGGGCTGTAGATGGCCTGGCCTTATGCAAAGGGATGACAATTACAGTGCTCCATTCGCTTGGAGTGAATCCTGTGGTTAAATAACAATTCTAGTGGTCCTGACAGGTTATGTTTCAAGTTATTAAGGAGGCATCCTGGCAAATTACTGGTGTCCATCGATGCAGTGCTCTTGGCCCTGGAGAGTGCATTGAAGACCTGTTCCCTAGTGACAGTCAGAGGGGTTAAGGTTGAGGGTACTTCCTGCAGGCTGTCAGGGGGTTGAGAGGGTGTAAAATTGGACTTATACTTGTCAGCTAGTAGATTTCTTATATCTTCTGACTCAGTACAGGTGGCTCCATTTACAGTTAGTTCAGCATACTATTGTTTATTGGCTTTGAGGGTGTAGACAGTTGAAGAATGCCCTGTGATTATCCTTGGCACAGGAAGCTATTTTTATCTCAAATTTGGCTACAGTACACTTGATTAGCCCAGAGTTGCTTGTTCAGACTGATGTGGGAGTTTTGATCTTTCCTAGTACTGTGCTTTCTAATTTTTGCCATGATCTTCTTCCTTTTGTTAAACAAACTATTGATGTTGGGATTCCACAAGGCGGGCTTATTTTTTAGTTTGCCCTGTGCTTATTCTAGATAGGGTCTGCACTGAGACAGCTGCATCTAACGTGACTGTACAAGGTTTCTGTGAAAAGATCCACATAAACAGTGGTGTTCTCATGGTTTGGGGGGGCTTGACCTGTTGCCAGGGTATCACTTAATAATAGGAAGTTTGCCTTACAATAATTTCTACAAGTTCCAGGGTTAAATAAAAGTACTACATGATGCACAGATAATGGCATAGAGACATGACTAAATTGTTGCAATGCACGAAAAGCAGTTGATTTCCAGTGACCCAAGGCAAACAAAATGTTAATCTGTTTAACATGAGGAAGAAGAGACTAAAATACGGTATGCTGGGGGAAGGGGCTGGATAATTAAAATTTAGGTACCATTCAATGTAGTTTTATAAAAACAGAATTGTATTAGCACAAACTAAAACTTGAACATTACCAAAGGAGAAGAAAGTTTCTCATGCTGATCAGAACAAGAATCACAACTGCAGCTGTCATAAAAGGTAATGTAACCTACAAAAGCACCTAAATTAATACACGGGCACATACTGTGTCTTATATGCTGAGAGAGTATGGTATTATGGTTGTTGTAACATGTTATCAGACAGTGATGAGTCAAACCACACCTGATGACTGCTGGCAGAAGCATTCTGCTTTAACAGTTTAAAGTTTCTAAACAAGCAGATTCCTTCGTACGATGAAAGGCATGTTCTTCCATTTCAAATTCAACCTGCTAACAACCTGCAAAGCAAAGTTGTTTTTTTTTTTTGGGGGGGGGGGGGCACATTTTCAAGATCCAAAAAGCAAAGGAGTTCAACGGATGAGAAAGCAATTAGTTTGAGCAAGTGGAGATATGGTTGATTCCACATCTGGACAACTCATTTGTGCTCTGCTGGATAAGACTGGTAACGGGAAAACTATTAGCACTGGGCAAGGGCATAGGGAGGAATGACTATAAATATTATGACCTGCTTCATTGTGTCCCTATATTTATAGAAGAGGTCAGACGGAAAAGATGAGTCAAAAAGACATTCATAATAGAGTAGTGAGGTGCAAACAGAAAGGACAGTGTACTGCAGAGAGTTGTAGCGATATACATACATAAACAGTTGGTAAAAAAAAATATTCAAAAACTATTCATTAAAAAGCTGTGCCAGATTGACAAAAGGAGATGAACGCCATGCATGAAAATGAAGTACAGAGATAAAACAGGTCAGCCGACTCCTTGGTAGGATAACTACAGCAAAGGTGCATAACTGAAGAAGCAGACCTTTAAAAGTGCATGCTAATTCATAAGGCAAATCACATCAACGGTACAAAAACCTGTGCTACATACTCATGGAAAAGATACTACAGCATTAATCAACTCTCATTCCTTGAGGCTCATGATTATAACCACAGATTTAGGCCAAAACATGGAAAGGATATTGCCTTAACTAATGTAACAGTCCTAAGAAGAATGAACTCCAGTGAAGCAGAAGGTACTCAGTCCCTTCCATGAAGAGCTTTTAATATAATCTGCCATAATAATTACTCTACACTTATGACCTCATGAATTACAACTACAGTGAAGTTGCAATGAATTACACGAGTGGGTAGATGTACACAGTTAAACATGTACAGCCACTAGCCCTCAAAGGTGTGTAATGCTGTTCTACGAGGGTCAGTGTCAAGTCTTATTAACAATCTCCATATGAATCACTTCAGTTGCACCAAAGGAAGTAGTTAAGAGGCAAACCCTTATGCATTTAAAAATAGTCTGTCAGTACTAGCCAAGTGTAACCACTTTTGCGTTATACTTTTCATTTCATTGCACCTGGCTCCACATTTTCCATTAGCCAGACTTAGAAATGTAATGTCAGTGTGAACTCCATGTGGGAAAACACTTGTGACACTGGCATCATTTAGTATGCAGATGACACCATCTGTTAAGATAATCCAACTATATTTTAGCATTTTTATAGCTAATACATCTGTGCCTCTACAATAATTACTTATTACAAAATGTATCCAAAACAAAAACAGTACTTCTCAAACACGATAGGCACCTGAAGTCACCACATTTGAATATCAAAGCTACAAATAGAAACCTGAGATTCTATATGCCAACACCACTACCCTACACATTTTCATCAGCATACGACTTTTGCTTAAGTACCATTCATGTGATATTAGTAACTATATACATGGTAACAGACACCTCCAGAGTGTCATCCAGTGTCATTTCATCAAGTTATCAATCTCAGTGTCACTTTCCCACCTCATGTAAGTGAAAGCAAGACTATAACACCATACTCTCTTAGCATATACGACACAGTATGTGCCTGCGTATTAATTTAGGCGCTTTTGTAGGTTACATTACCTTTTATGACAGCTGCAGTTGTGATTCTTGTTCTGATAAGCATGAGATACTTTCTTCTCTTTTGGTAATGTTCAAGTTTTAGTTTGTGCTAACACAATTCTGTTTTTATAAAACTACATTGAATGGTACCTAAATTTAAATTATTCAGTCCTCTTTAATTTCGGGTACAAGCAGGTCTATCCTCCTTGGAAAAATAGAGCTCAAAACTCAGCCCACTGCGTGGGCGCCCTCATGGGAAATACCACTTATTTTTATTGCCACAAAGGAAAACAAATACTTCAATATTACATCCAGATTACAACATATTGCATAGTGTTAAGCAGCTATCAAGTCATAGTTAGATAAATATAATAAAAGGCTACATTAAGAAAAAATACCCGAGAGGTAGACACTTCTCTAGATGAAGGAGTTCTAGGGTCATAACAAAAGCTTATTATAGTTTTCTTAATGAAATTGAATGTATTTAATTAGCTAGGGTTACTATATATACTTTATAAAAGTTCTTGTTAAAAAAAGGAAATAAAAAGCTAATGGATTCTTTTTGAAAGATTTGTTTCTGTACATGGAGAACATGAATGGCCTATGAACATCCAAAGGATACAAGTAATACTTTCCTCTACTAAGCAGATGAGGAGAAAGGCTGGCAATGTACTGACTGAGCTTAGACTTGGCAGCTATCTTAGGCATGAAAGGCTGATTAATACACTCATGGACACTCTACCCTTATGAAAAATATTGGAAAGATGCCTGCAATAGAAAAACTCTGCTAGCTAAAAGTATGGCCTACTACAGGAGAGCTCCAGTAAAAAGAATTTCATTTCTGCAAATGCTGTTTCAAAAAGTCTGCACTTTTGTGTGTGTGTGTGTGTGTGTGTGTGTGTGTGTGTGTGGTACCCAAACCACAAAGGAACTTTGAGAGGAAGTATAAGAAGTAAGATGTCTTTAAAAAGGGCTAACACATGTTCAGGGATGCTAAAAACATGGAGTCTGAGCTTTGATGGACAATAGACATGGCAGACAAGTGTACTTTTATAGATGCATAACAGAGACCTGTGTAAAACATTTTCAACAGGTAATCCAATATTGAAAGTATAAGAGAAGTACAGGGGTTCAGCCCCCTAGTGGATGCCCAAATTTAAAAAAAAATGTCCATCTAGTCTTACAGTTTTTTTTCCTTGTTGTTTTTCATAATATACAATTTCAATGCATGGTGCAAGTTATTTCAGCGACAACTGTTTATACAAGCATTTTATAATTGTATATTTATAGAATACTAATAAACTAGTCTCGTCAGATAATCAATCAGTGCTTACATTTATCTTTCAATAAGTTTGCCATTGTTAAGCATTTCCCTCTATACATCACAAACATCTAGTGTCTACATTCCTGGTCTCCAGATTGATTTAACAGAGGTGCTTAAACAAAAGCAATCAAGCCCACAAGTTAACTATGTATATAAGCTGAGATCACATATTAAACTATTGACTATATAATTTTATTACCACTATGTTACAAGTCACATCGATTGGACATCTTACCTTGTACTACAGTCTATTTTCTTTAAATAAATCCACATTTTAGGTGCTTTGTTTCATATCAACGCCCTCTTCAAACTCATCTTGCATTAAAGAATCTCATACAGCCCATTTTTTTAAACTAGGAAGCTATATTTCTGCTCTCTAATAGTACTGAGTTCCACATTTTTAATCTCTGTAATCACAATTGATCCTCTGTTATTGGTGCTGTGTTGTTGCTTTTCCATTTTCTAATTGCATCTTTCTTAGAAATTAACACTACAGACAAGAATGCTTTCCCCTCGAGTATGTCCAATTACATCAATTCAGCAAGAACATCTTTAATACTAAGGTTAGATTTCTTCAAAGTATAAGACTTACCATATTGTTCAATTCATTTTTGTACTGCAGCAACTCCATACAGTCCCAAAAGATATGATCCCAAGAACATCTTTCTGAACAATCACATCTTCAACGCATGCCTTTTGTCTATGGGAACATTTAATCAATTCTCATAGCAATACAGAAATATTTCTGTAAAACTTTCCATGCAAAAAATCTAAATTTTCGTGACTTAGCCATATGTCCAAGGATAAGACAGATTTCTCCTCCACTGATCATCTGTAATCACTCTATTTAAATCATTCACCCCATGCTTTTTGCTTTTTTTTTTAATTTTATACTGAATTACTTTCTAAACTATATTTTGTTGTATGCTCTACTTATTATTTTCTAGTCTGTCATTTCTGTTTTAGCCTCAGCTATAAAATCTTCCATTTGCAATTCAACAAAACTATTATCCAACCTCCACATTCATCAATCAATCTACATTCCTTTACTTATAACATTAGGCCTGTATATGGAAGTTGATCTAAATTCAATAACCCAAAAGTCTGATATAGCTTCATCTCATTTTATTATAGTATCCCCTTTTGTAATCTATTTCCAAAATCTCGTCTCCTTAGCACTTTCTTTACCAAATGCTGTGATTCTTTTTTATGACTGTATTACTATATACAGCATATCCTATTGATATTACTCTATTTTCCCACGGTCTAACTACCTTTAAAGGCCTGCTTAATTGTTTAAGATATATATATATATATATATATATATATATATATATATATATATATAGCTAAAGATAGTGCTCTTTATATTCCTTTTCTAAATCTGCTCAAATGCCCATGCATGAACCTGTAGTTGCTTAGTTGGGCACTAAGCCTATCATGCACTTCCATTTGGGCATGTACTCACAGTCCTGAATGAAATATAGTAACCCAAGCTGTATGGCCTTATAATACGGCTACAAATCTGGAAGCCCCAGTCCACCATGATCTTCTGTGACTGTTGGACCCACTGCACACCACACTCTCTCTCTTTTGTTATACCAAATAAACTATTCAAATTTCCCGTTTCATATTCTTCCACAGCTGATGCATTCTGTTGATACATACTAGTCTGACATACATACAGAACCAGTGGGGCCAACAAATCTTATATTACCTGCATCTTATTGTCTATATCCATGAATAATTTTCATAGCTTTAAGCTACTTCCAATCTTTTGAGTAATTTCTTCCCACATTTCTTTAACTGCTTGCTAAAGATCCCATTTAACCAAATTCTCAAGTATCTCATCTTGTCATGACCCCACAAAAAGGGGAACTGATAGAATTATATAATTAAAACCTGCTTCCCTCATAGCGATAACATGTATTTTATATATATATATATAAAATATGTTTTACATAAATTTTATATATACAGATATGTGTGCACATATATATATATATATATATATATATATATATATATATATACACACACATATACATACATACATATACACACATGCATACATATATATACATATATACATATACACACACACATATATACACACACATATATATACATATACACACACACACATATATATATATATATATATATATATATGTGTACATACATACATACATATATATATATATATATATATATATATATATATACACACACACATATACATACACACATATATACACACACACACACACACACACACACACACACACACACATACATACACACACACATATATATATATATATATATATATATATATATATATATATATATATACACACACACATATACATACACACACACACATATATACATTATATACGTGTGTGTGGCATACACACACATATATGGGTTCATAGCTAGGTACTAGACTATCGGCTCTAGGGCCTATAGAAGCCTAGCCAAAAAGGTACCCTGGCTTTCACCACCCATGAAAATTATTTCCCTGTGCCCCTGTCGAGCAGAGCCACAGAGGTGATCCCCAAGGGTGAATTTCCTATTTCCCATCCAATCATCAAGATTTTTCTTGAAGAGTGCTAATGAGGAGCTTTGTTTGATATAGACAGATAGTTTGTTCCAGAGTATGGGAAGTCTCTGGGACAGGAATCTATCCCTCCAACATGTTCTGTTTATTGTGGTGACAATGTTTAGGTCCCTAGAGCATGCAGCTTGGAGGTATTGGGATTTCTTTTAAGTGGAGCATGTCCAACAGCTCTGGGTTTGGCATAGCTTTGTATGTTAGGCAGAGATCGCTTCCGAGTAGGCGATAAGCGACAGAGTAAAGCTGGAGTTTTTTGAGACGGTCTGCGTAGGGCATCTATTTGAGGCCGGTAATCCTCTTTGTGATGTATTTCAGCGGCCTTTCCGGTTATTGTAGAGGTCTTGTGAGGTACATACCCAAAGGGGTGTTGTACTCTATAATGGGTCTAATGAGTGACGAGTAGAGGGGAACAATGACTTCTTTTTCCTGGATGAGAAACCTTTTGTGATGAGGTGTGCCGCATCAAAGGATTTCCTGACTACTGTGGCTATGTGTTTATCAAAGGAGAAACTACTGTACACCTGTGTCCCAAGGTCTCTTTTCACACTTTCGGTGTTAAGTAGACTACCACCTATGTGGTAGCTCATGGGTACAGAGTTTGTACTAAAGGGGATGACAATGCACTTTTTGGCATTGAGCTTGAGGCCATGGCTTTGACACCAGGCATTTGTCTCAGTGAGGCCCTTTTGTAAGATGTCCACATCATTAAAGTTTCAATTATGGCTCCTAGTTTGCAGTCATCTGAGAACTTCGTTAGCCAAAGACCTTCTGTGTTAGCCTGTACTTCAGAAAAGTACATACCAAACAGGAGAGGACCTAGGACTGAACCCTGTGGTACTCCACTTGTCACTGGTCTGAAGTCAGACTTGGAGTCTGCTACTTTCAGTGTGGGTTCTGTCAATGAGCCGGTTGGCAACCCATCTTGTGACATAGGGATTTATACCTAGCTTAGTGAGTTTATCTGTGTCAAAAGCCTTGGCGAGATCTAGATAGGCTGTGTGAACCACCTTACCCTAGTCTTCGGCTTTGGCGACTGCTTCAAAGAAGTCAATCAGGTTGAGGAGACATGATCTGCCTTTTACAAACCTGAACTGGGGAGGGGTCCAGTGTTTGGAGATTACCAATGTCTTTGTTTATAAGTTCCATGATGATACATTCCAGGCTCGTTAGGCTAATGGGGCAGTAGTTTCCGGGGTCCTTGGTGACTCCCCATTTGTGGAGTGGGATAACCATCGCTGTGCACCATTCAGTGGGCACAAAGCCTGAGGTGAGGCTGTGACTCAACATGGTGCTTAGGTGGGGTGCCAGTTCATTCTGTAGTTCATGTAGAATGCAGCCTGGGATGTTGTCAAGTCCCATGGATGCTGTGTTCTTGGCTTTGGAAAATGTGGATTTTACCAGTGCAGCCGTGATTACAGGACTTTTGCATTGTTCCGGTATAGAGATGGGCCCTTTAGGGGGGTGAGGGGGGGTAAAGTTATCACTAAACCTGCCAGGATGTTGGCGATATCAGTTGGTTCTGTACATTTAGTGCCATTGTGCTGTAACTCAGAGCATATTTGAGTGTTGCCATTGAGATTCTTGATATAGCTATAGAATTCTTTATGGTTCTCTTTAGAATCAGTGGTGATTTTGTTTTCATAACTAGCTCTGGAGGATTTTATGAGGGATCTCAGCTTCTTACTGAGGCTGACCAGGGAGTTCTTCTAGTCATGGGATTTTCCTCTTTTTTGCAACAGTTTCTTTCTTCTGTTGTTGAGTTTGTTTATGGCAGGGGACCACCAGATTGGCTTCCATTTTTTTTTGGAGGATATCATCTTAGTTCTGTTAGGGATAGCACGATCCATGCACTCGTGTAAGTGCTTATAAAGTGCATTTGTGTAGGATTCAGCAGTCGTACCTCTACTGTCCGTCTGCATGGGTGTCGTGAAGTTTGACACTTCTGTCTTAAGAAGCGTGAAGTTGGCTTTGGAGAATTTCTTACGGTGGTTTCCCTAATGGGGGGCGGGGGCGGGATGTGGATGCCCAGGCCGATTAGCTTGTGGTCGGACCTGACCAATGATGAACTGACCTCTGGTGTGGAACACTGGTCGTCTATGTTGGTAATGACCAGGTCTAGCACATTGCTGCCCCTGGTGGGGGTGTGGATAAGTTGATCCAAGGCATTGGAATTTATGAATTCCAGAAAACGTTGAGCAAAAAAAGAGTTGGTACATAAGTAGTTTAGCCCAGTTAATGGTGGGGTAGTTGAAATCGCCCATTACCAGGGTGATGGGTTGTACCCTAACATTTTCCAGTGTATCAAGAAATGAGGAGTGGGAATCCTGGGGAATGGTGAGGGATCTGTAGCAAGTTACAATTTGGACTGTGGTCTTGCCCAGAGTTAGTGGCACTTAGATAATCTCGGATGCATTATGCTGAGCAACTAGCCTGGAAGTGTGGATATCCTTAATGAATTTGGACACCCCTCCACCTTTAGTGTTTCGGTCCAGGTTAGGTGGCTAAAAGGTGTGGTATGAATTATAGCCTGGTAATGCAGGGGTGCTCTCTGGAGCCTTGAACCAGGTCTCTGTCACTGCACAGATGTCGATGCTCTCCATTTTAAAGAGTGCCTCGAGTGAATGCATTTGAGGTTTAGACTTCTAGCACCGAGTAACATTACTCTCAGATTTTGCTTGCTTGTACCGGTTACGGTGGTGAATTTGTCATTTGAACATTACCTAAAAAAGGCACTATAGGGGTGAAAAGAGGCTTAGCCAGTATCCAGAATCCCAAGGGCAACAGGTGCAGGCCATCTCTGGCAAAGCATCATGGTCTGTCGATCATGTCATCCCAGGCAGACCGATATTGCCTCCCCTTAGAATGACACCACAAGCTTAGCCAATTGTTGAAGTCCATCATTTTGTCCTTTTACTGTGGTATCATTCTGAGTGATGGCAGGATGCTACTCAGGGCTAGGGTCATACCTGCCTGGGCTACAAGATCGGAGA
Organism: Protopterus annectens; assembly: GCF_019279795.1. Classification (NCBI taxonomy): domain Eukaryota; kingdom Metazoa; phylum Chordata; order Ceratodontiformes; family Protopteridae; genus Protopterus; species Protopterus annectens. The sequence goes on from NC_056737.1 coordinate 620,115,855, forward strand.
GCTTCTCCATGTCTCTTTTCATGTAGTCCAGGAAGGTATGTCTCAGGTCATTCACACCAACATGAACAATGACAGTCATATGTGTACTTGTTGTGGAGTGACCTGAGTGCGTGCATTATGTGGCGGATCCTGGCAGCCGACAGGGACTTTCTCCTTGTTTAGCCTGGTGAGTGGAACATCAGTGTGCCTGACTATAGAATCACCTATGACTAGAGTATTGGGTACATTGTTATGCCTTATGGGCTGTGGTTGAGTGGCACACTGGGTTTGTGGGCTGTGTGTCATTTGGGTTGTGTTGGGGGGGGTGGAGGTTGCATGAGTTTCTGCTTTGGAGGTCTCTGTTGCTTGAGCAGATTTTTATTGAGAGCCTCCGTGAATGTAGGTGTGTGTTTTGTGCTGCTATGTGTGTGTTTTGGTGGTGTAAGTTTTGAGGGACTATGTGAGTAGTGTGGTGTGGTGCAAGTGTTTACCTTCTCTTCTTGACTGTCCAAGTCCAGTCTTGGGTGAAAAGAGCTTTGCTTCCAGTTTGGCTATATAAGTGCATCTCTCACAGGTTGTAGTGTTGGGTGGTAGGAGGAGAGGGTTGTCTGTGTACATGAAGCAATTGTTGCATCGCCCTAAGATACCCAGATTCATCAGGTAGACAAGAGAAAACACCAGGAGCTGACCCTTAGACATGCCTGGATAGGTGCTTATTTATTAAGTACTAAAAACTGTTTTCCTCTAGACAAGTGAGGAAAGTTGAATGCTGTAATAATTTGTAGCTAATTTAGTACTTACAACAAGTTCTGACCAAGTGTTGAGCTCAAAGAAACAGATCCAAGTGCTAAAACTAAAAAACGGTCTAGTTCTAAGGGAAAATTTGAAGAGCAGACTTTATGGCACCAGGAATCGTTTAATCCTAGCTAAGCAGTGATGCATAAAGTGTATTTTTTTTTTATTATAACAGTAGCAAATGAGCAAACTGATTTAAACAAATTAACCAATAAAAAGCTAAAAACTGAGCCCCGTTCCAGCAGTCTTAAATCAGACAAGTTCTAACTGCACTCTCCTGCCATTAGAGAGCAGGGGAACCTTCTCCAAAAAAAAAAAAAAAAGATGGCCTGGATTAGTGCTCAAGTTATATAAACAAAGTAGATTCAGCAGGTCTGAATTTAGTCTATGCTACAACAAACAAGGAGTACCAATTTCGGAAAGAAACCGTTCAAATAAGCAGGCACAATAATCCTTTAACCAGAAATTCCCAGCTCAGAAGGCCAGAATCTAACCTCTCCTCCCACAACAGTGCAGACCACAAACCTTCTTAATGTAAAATAACTGGCCTGAAGCCCAAGTGCTTAAACCAGAACTAATACACTTTTAGAATAACAGACACTGAGCCTTCAACCAGCAATTCCCAATTTAGAAGGATGTAAGCTACCTGTCCTGCCACAACAGTGCAGACCACAAACCTTCCTAATGTAAAACAACTGGTCTGAAGCCCAAGTGCTTAAAACGAAAGGCTTAGAATAACAGTTACAATTTAATCAGGCTACTACCAAGCAGTAATAAATGCAGCAGAATAAATACAATTGAGTAAAACGTGCAAGGAGAGAGGAAGGAGGGAGCAGAGGTTAAGAACCTAAGTGGGTTGGCCTTCTCAAATGTTCTCTCTGTATTAAGTAGAGTGAACACCAGACTGGGAGGGGTGTCCCAGATCAAATTTACAGTAGGGGCAGACAACTGCAAAGCCACCAATTATGACAACTCTACAAAAATAGGGTGGGAGAGGGACAAAAACCAGTTTCAGGACAGATGAGAAACCAAACAATGCCAGAAAATATATGAAATTATTCAGTCACGCAAACAATAATTCAGTCAGGCAAAATTAAGATAATGCAGAACTCTGAAAGGTTAAAATGTCAAGAAATATACTTATCAATCAGCAATATATTTCCAGATTGTTTGAGAATCACACCAGCTAGAACACCAGGAGTTTCCAACAGTGTATGCAAGAATTTACAAACGGAAACTATTTTTAAATCAGAAGCCTTGAAGCAATTAGATAACACAAAAACTGTTAGACCAATTTTATAAACTCCACCTCAGAAATAGGGGGTAAGCAGTTTCAAGACAGATGAGAAGCATAAAACAATGTCAGAAAATATATAAAATTATTCAGTCAGGCAAAATTATGACAATACAGAACTCTGAAAGGTTTTATATTATATATATATCTATATATAAATATATATATATATATATATATATATATATATATATATATATATATATATATACACACACACACACATACACGTGTGTGTGTGCATGTATGTATATATATATATATATATATATATATATATATATATATATATATACACACACATATATATATATATATATATATATATATATATATATATATATATACACATACATACATACACACGTATTTTTTTATATATATTACATGTTACTGGTATGAAGGAAGCAGGTTTTAATTTATATAATTCTATCAGTTCCCCATTTTATGTGGTCATGACAAGATGAGATATATATATATATATATATATATATATATATACACACACACACACACACACACACACACACACACACACACACATACACAAAACAATCATAAAAAAATGTGAACAGAATGTGTTTGTGTGGGACAAAAAGTATTATACTTCTGAATGTTTTTGTAACAAATGACTAACAATAGAGGCTTGTTGAAACATCCTAAACAACTGAATGTACACAGATATTCAAGTGAAAAGGGAAATGGCTAACATAGGAAAAAGTTACAAACTATCATATCAATGAAAGGACATTTTGGCATGCTGAGATCTAGTTTTCCCTGGATGAGCATGGCTAACAAAGCAGAAAAGTTACAGAATATCCTATCAATGAAAGAACATATTTGAAAGAACATTTTGGCCTGATGAGAACTGGTTTTCTCTGATGAGATAAGGATGCAAAACAAAGAATGCTTCAATACAGGAAAATAATGTTTTTCATCAAGGACAAAGTTTTGAAACTATAGAAGTGGTTGCAGAATACTTTTTTGGTGGACATTTTGTTCATAGGTTGGTACTAGGCTATCGGCCCTAGGGCCTATACAAGCCTAGCCATAACAATTCGAGTCAGCTGAGGAACTGCAGTGTACCTGACAGTTATATATGTGTTATAAAGAAAATGTTTATTATCTCACAGTAGTGCTTGGTCAGCTTGCTTCAATAAACCTGTCAGCAATTACGAGCATGCAGTTGTAGAGTCTGTGCCACCTGCTGTTGATTTCAATTTAACAACACTGAGCCAGGCCTAATTTGGACCCTTTTAAATATTCGTAAAAGTACTACGACAAGCACTACTTAAGTTTTGTTGGCGCCAACCTCAATACAGTCAGCCTTGAACAGCTCAGCAGTATCAGGAACTTCCAAGTGGGTGAAATGAGATTTTGTCTTTGCATTTGCTCTGAGACGTTCACCAGCATTTTCAACAGAGAGGAAGCTTCCAGTTTGCAGTTTTAGTCTACAGATTGATCACCTGTTAGCCATGTCTGAAAATGGTAAGCCTCTTTCTGAAATAACATGGATACCAGCAAGGACACAAGTGCTAGATGCACACATTCTGTGGTCACAGATTTAAACCAGACTCCTGACATTCTGTGGCCACAGACTTAAACCAGACTTCTGATAAAGTTTGGACATTATTATAAGAGTGGTATAAACAAAGCCAGTAGTGATGTTAAATGTAATACTGCATTGTCTGGCATAAATACAAGTGAGAAAGTTTGTGCGTAAATACATTCAAACAAAGTTAAATATTTTAGCTGTGGAGACAGATACCCTTGTTTTTGTTTAACATGCCATGAAACTGTTACAGAAATTGTCACTGAAGACTATGCAGGATAAATCAAAATTGTCAAATTAAGTCAAAAGTAATTTTGTAATGCAATTTTCTACCTTTTATAGAAAATTTCAGTCATTTTTAAATCATGCAAAAAATCTGCAGGTTGTAGAGACAGCTGAAATGCTTCAGACCCCATTGCTCGCAGTGGGATGGTTTTAACAAAGATAAGAACGTATCAAAGTTTAAAGAAAAATACATGCCAATGTTAAATACATGACACAGGTTGGAAAGTATATGCAAACTGTTTAGACATTTTGTCTAGGGCTGATGTTGCTATACAGATGGATGCTACTGAATATACAGTAGTGCACACAGAAAACACTTTTGTAAGAATTTGCAAGTTTTTGAAATTGAAGTTTGTGCAAATATACAGAATTCAAATAACTGGTTACAACAGAAACATGCAGATTTATGGGTTAAAGATAAAATAAATTTCAGTTCAACTGATAAAGCTAAAGTGCTCGGTAAGCATATTGGGTGTAGCCAGTTAGAAAAAAGAGTAACCATATGCATTTATGTTTCGTACGGTATACCAGAAACAGCAATCAAGTTACATAAATACAGTTTTGCCAGGATTTAAAGGGTTAAAAATTACAGTAGCTAGCAGTTTGAAGTGCAACAGCTCCATACAGGTCTGTACTAACAGTCAAGTTACAGAAATACAGTTTTGTTAGAATTTAAAGGGTGAAAGATTACAGCAGCTAACGGTTCGAAGTAGAACAGCTCAGTACTAGGTATGGACATGTCATCAGAGTGATGACTACGAGGTAGTTAATATTACAGTTTCTGACAGGATGCTAGAACAGGCAGTACATAACAATGAAGATATTTTTAAGCATAACATTTTTTTCTCTTGGTACTGATGAAGATGGGTTTAAAATAGTAAGTACAGTTGGATATGGGAAAAGTACAGAAAAGTCGCATCAGCCCCCTTCAGTTGCAAGAAGCCCCGATGATAGACAAATTGCATGTTTTTTCTTTAGAAAACTGGGACATATCAAGCAGGACTGCAAAATCTACAGAAAATGGAAAAATGGGCAAATACAGAAAGGAGTACTTGCAAGGGACTCAGAAGAAAAAGAAGTCAAAAAGCAAAAGCTGCAGGATGATAAAGGGTCAAAGTGAACTGAGTGTTAACCAAAAGTGCATGACAATACAAGTTAGCAAGGGAAACAGGGCAATGCCCCTGACAGACGAACACAGAGATATTTGAAATATCATAGAAAAAGAATTTCAGACCTTATAGGCAGAAAAAAAAAACAGACTGTGGGAAGTTAAAAGTTCCGATTACATTGGGAAGTGCAAGGGATTACATTACCTTTGAAAATCAACATTATATCACGACTAGATTCCTTTAAGGTTTTCAGAACAGTCCTGTCATTTTTCATCAGATAGTACGGATATTCTTACAGAATATGAGTAAAGATGACAAGATTATTCATACTGATAACATTCTGATGCAGTAACTCTACTGAAGAGCACACATCACAGCTGAGAAAGGCTCGGAGACAGTTGCAAGAGGCAGGCTTCAAAGTCAGCAAAGACAAAATACAGTTCTTGTCACAAGAAGCAATATATCTAGGAACCATTATCAGACAAACAGGGAGGACTCCTTGTCAGGAAAGGGTGAGGGGCATTCTAGAACTGCCAAAGCCTTTGACAATTTCAAATTTGCATAAATTTATGGGAATCAAACTACAAAATTTAAAGTGTTAAAGCAGAAGTTGGCACAGGCAAGGGAGCTGATCGCTCCCACCAATAAATTACCTTTCGTTTTGCAAGCAGCAGCAGGGAAGGATACACAATTCAGTGGCGTTATTACAGTCTTGGCTATTAGAGGCATCTCAGGGAATGCACATTAATTTCAGACAGGTTACTTATTGTAGCAGGAGAACTCATGTAGGAAAAAGGATAAAATGGATAACTATTTTCAGTGCAAAAAATGTACAGACAGGGAACAAGTACTACTTATCCAATTTTATTGGATATAAAAGGATGGGAAGTACAACACTGGGTTTGCAATAGTGACATTGCAAAATGGACACAAACTAGTTATGTTTAAGTTACCAGGACATATCACCACAAAAGGGCTGAGGTACAATATGTTTTGCAGCATTTACATCCAGTAAATATTTATAGTGACAGTGCTTATGAGACTACATATGGCAACGTGGGCTAGAAGAGGGCTCACTGATAGTGCAGGACTGAGACAAGAGTGCAGGACTGAGACAAGAGTACAAGTTGCAGGGACAGTTCAGTACTTTAAAGTTAAAAGCAAAGCATCAACAATGGATAAAAGACCTGCAGAAAGTATGCCAAGAAATAGCTAAAGAACAAAGTAAAGAAATTAATTGGACCATTGGTCCTAAGAGTACAGAATGTAAACTAAAAGACTTGCTAAAAATTTGTAACAGGAACAGAGTTGTGGTAAACCAGACAATGTAAATGTTCCAACCTTAAAAGTAAGAAAGTTCCAAAAGGAAGTGTATGTATACAACAGACAGCAGTGAATGCAATATCACAGTAGCTAGGGAATACTACATTTGCAGTACAAAAGCATATAAATGGCTTCCTATGGAATGGGAAAATATAGGGTATGTAATATGATCAATGAGATCAACTAAAACATTACCTGAAGGTAAAATAAGAAATGTCAGGAGAAAGAGAATTAGGAAACAGTATCAATGCATTAGATCACTCATAGAGCTACAGTCATGACATAAATGCAGCAAAAGGGTTTTTGGGCTCTGATCAATGAGGAGTGCTGTACTTATACTCCAGACACACTACCATCTGAAAAGGCTAGAAAGACATGAAACAGTGACTGAAGTATTGGTTAAATGCGATTTTTAGAATGGTGAAAAAAACATTATTACAGTTTTAATTGTTATAGCAGCCATTATTTTGTTGATCATAATAATGTGCATGTGTGTTAAACCTTGTCTTAAAAGACTGTGTAAGTGGTAAAAAGTAACATAACCAATCGAGACATGACTTTTCTGTAAGATTTAAACTTTGTTTGAATGTTTTGGTTTTCAAAATAAAGAGGGGGAACTGATGCAATTCTATAAATTAAAACTGGTTTCCCTCATAGCAAGAACATGTATTTGATAGAAAATATATATACAGCCATTTTCCTTCACAGTAACAGAGGTTTGGTAATCATAATAACAGTGTGAACAGAATGCGTTTGTCTGGAACAAAAAGTATTATAGTTCTGAATGTTTTTGTAACAAATGGCATTAACAATAGATGCTTGTTGAAATATTCTAAACAACTGAATGTACACACATTCAAGTGAAAAGGGAAATGGCCAACACATAGGAAAAAGTTACAAACTATCCTATCAATGAAAGAACATTTCAGCATGCTGAGAACTGTTTTTCTCTGGATGAGCATGGCTTACACAGCAGAAAAGTTACAGACTATCCTAGCAATGAAAGAACATTTTGGCCTGCTGAGAACTGGTTTTCTCTGGTTGAGATAAGGATGCAAAACAAAGAATGTTTCAATACAGGAAAAAAATGTTTTCATCAAGGACAAAGTTTTGAAACTATAGAAGTGGTTGTAGAATACTTTTTTGGTGGACATTTTGTAATACGAGTCAGCTTAGGAAGTGCAATATATCTGACCGTGATCTGTGTTAAAGAGAAAATGTTTGTACTCTCGCGGTACTGCTTGGTAAGCTTGCGTCAACAAATCTGTCAGCAATTATGAATATACAGCTGTAGAGTTTGTCTCTAAAATCTGCGGTTAATTCAATTTAATAGGAACCATATCACTTGTTAGACCATAATTCATTATTGTAGCCTTTGTTTTTGCTTCGTTTACTTCATATCCTGCTACAGGAGTAAAATATTTCTGTTTATCAATTCTAATTGTTTTATCATGTTGATTAGTAACAAATGTCATGTTGTTCGCAAAAAAGGGCCATTTTCTCATTAGTATGTCCTCATTTATAGCCAATATTTGATTGCCTTATGTCTCTAACAGTACTAAATATAAAGCAAATACTAATGGAGAAAGTGCACACTCCTGCCTAGTTCCTCTCATAAAACTAAATGTCTTAGACAGCTCAATGCCAAACTTCACCCTGGCTTGACCACCTCTGTTGATATTAAATATTACTGCTGACCACGTGTGTGGAAACCCAAATGCCTCAAAAAGATTTCTCCATTAATTCCCAAATCAGTCAGTCAAACGCATTTTAGCATTCAAAACCAACATTCGTTTTTTATTATTATTGTTCAATGTTTCTATCAATGTTGTCAAATGTTTGCCTAAAACCACATTGATCTAGATATATTATTCTTGGTAAAATATTTCTTTGCCAAGCCTTTGGCCAAAAAATGATCATAAACACTTTGCCGTCATTATTCAGTATCAAAATGGGTCTGTATGACATTGGATCAAGATGGCTGGATCTTTCCCTTGCTTTGGTACAACTACTACTACTGCTCCTTTCTGAGCAGTAGAGGATTAATTGTACCTTGGCCCCTGGGCTGTTTTAAAACCACAGACTTCCCTCACACAGATGGTAACTCTTCTGAAATCTCTAATTTTAGGCCAGTTGCATTCTTGTCCCACTTTTCTAAGATCCTGGAAAAGTGTACTCATAAGCAACTTCTTCAGTACCTCTTACAAAATGATCTCCTTAGCCCAACACAACATGGTTTCCAACTAGGCCATAGCACCACTACAGCTCTCCTTAATTTTTCTGACACCATTAATAAAGCTAGAGACAAAGGAAAGTTTCTCTCTCTTCTATTTTTCTAGATCTCTCGAAAGCTATTGGGACCATTTCACATTATACACTTCTGACTCAAATATCCTCTCTAGGTCTTTCCAAAGCAACTGTTCTATGGTTCCTTACTTATCTGAAAAATATCAATATGTCAAATGGTTCTCTTACCTCTCTCCTCCTTTTCTCCTAGTTAAAGCAGGTGTTCAAGGGTCTCCATTGCTCTAACATTTTCAGCAATAACCTATATATCTCCACTCAGCATGTTTGCCTTATTCAGTATGCAGATGGCTTGATTCTCATTTGCTCACCTGACACCCCACCACAACTACAATCCATGGCACAAGATGCCTTCAACTCAACTCAAGTGTGGCTTCATCAAAACCAACCTTTACTTAATCCCAAAAAGACCAAACTACTGCTACTTTTTCCAAAGCCCCATGTTAATGCTAAAAGTAACTTTCACATTGCCTCTCTAAGCAATATAGCTACTGAAGTATTTACCAATAACAAACTGCCTGGAGTCACCATACACGACAACGTAAAGTTTGATCTTCACATATAAAAAAACATCACAAGATAAGTCTGCTATGTACAGCAAAAAATTCCTTACTCCTTCTAGAGTCACCTTAGCACTCTTATCTTTTACCTTCTCTTCTCTACGGCTCATATATTTTGACTAATATCCACATTCCTCTTAAATGACAACTGGAACAATGCTATAATAAGACAGCTAGATTTGCAGATAACTTGCCACATACAGCTAATCATAGCTCTGCATTAGCTGCTCTCAACAAGTCAGGACTCCCACATCAACTAGCCCATTCACAACTTCTTCTAACCCACAAAATACCATATAACCCAATTACCTGCCCATCTATGTCCTCAATACGTCATCATGGTCTCCTAAATTGATCTCTGCTTTCTAAGACAAAAACCTGCTTGAAATCTATACACCAAAAAAAGTATGGGAAAAAGTCTATATTCACACTGCACAGCCAAACTATGAAACTCTATCTCAAATTTAATCAGACTATATCAAGCCTCCATGTATTTAAGGGGTCCCTATTGAATGAATGAAAGTTACAAATCCCGAATGCTCACGAGCGAAAATGCCGCAACTCGAAGTTGCTTTTTTTTTTTCAATCGCAGTACAGTGAAGATCGGGATATTTGCCCTTTCTTCACTGTACTGCGATCTCGGAGTTGGAATATATATTTAGCGGGGGTGTGGGGGGAGCAGCCCTCCACAATAACCTTTTCAAGTTGCAGTATTTTCGCTCATGTGAGAGTGTTTGGGATTTGTAACTTCCGTTCATTTAATAGGGACTCGTATTTAAGTCCTTTCCAATACAATCTGTCACCAGCTCATGGCTATGTCCTTGCACCTCTCCAGTATGGGCTACAAGACATGCTTTACATTCTTACTAATCTTTTATTATATTAACTGTCCATCTATACCCTTTCAACACTTGCCCTCTTTCCTTATTTATTTATTTTTTTTTTAATTATTTCCTAGCATAGTACACTACGCTTCTAATACTTTTGGATATACCGACTGTCATATCTAATTGTGGGTTTTCTTTTATTATTGCTCTTTCATCATACTTTATTATATCCTACATATGCCACTGTCAAACTGTACATATATATGCTTTTTATTTACATTTATACTGTTTTATTTGATGTTATTTAACAATCTGAATTGTTTTTCCCCAGGTCACCACTGAAATGGGTATTTATTACTTCCCCAGTAAATAACTGTCAATAAATAAAATTAGCAATGAAACAAAATGTATTAACCAATAATAACTAATTTGAGAAAATTTCAACCATAAAAGGCCACTCGACGTGCTTTTATTTTAAACTACAATATCCTTCATCAGTTACGGCTACTTTACTGACCACGTCCACATAACGTCATACTGTAATAAAAATGGCTAGAGTAAAATATTTCAATTTGCTTTTCACAAAACACACTAGTTCTATAAAGACAAACTAATAACTTTTTTAAATTATCAATTCAGCAATGTCAGTCATTTTTAAATACAACCACCACCGAAACCCAGCAACTACAGCTAAATTGTTGATTGCATCCTTCTCAGAAGTGTGTCAAAAAAATTAATAATAGCAGTAACAATGAGTACAGTAACATTTGTTTCTTGTAAACATGCAGTAGCTATAGTAAAGCAGTCCAACTTAATTATGCACGCACAAGTCCTGCCAAGCCAGATTAAAGAAGGTTTAAAAAAGAAGATAAATCCACAAGGTACTTTCATCCACAGGGAGACCAGACACCACCAGCAGTTACAGCCACTTTGTTGACCGTTTTCCATAATAAGGGGTGTACACAAATTGCAAGTACTTTAATGGTAGCTTTGGGTGAGCTACATGAAAAGGTATAAAGATCTCTAGCATAACACTGCAAGCCTCAGACACAGGTAGCACTGTTTATATACAACAATATTTATGATGACTGCATAAAAAATATTAACCAGTTGCTAGCATAAGTTAAGTCAATATGCAGCATCTTTGTAGAAGTAAGTCAACCGAATAATTCAACATTAAAGAAAATTATTACTAATGTAGATGTTGCTACTGCATTGGTAAATGGAGCACTGAAATGCAGTGTCTGCTGTTCTTGAACAAATGATCTTTACTGAATTAAAAAATGGGTGCGCTGATGATACTGCCATAGCATTAGATCAACTATACAATAGGGAATGGCTGGCAAAAAAATAGTTGCTAGACATGCAGTCCAGATCATCATAAAGGGGCCTAGCCCAAATACCCAATTATCCCAAAGTATTACCTGGTTAAGTGGGTAACCATTTTAAATGTCAGAACCCACTAGAGTGGGTCATGAAATATGGAGACAGGCCGAAAGAATGGACTTGTACATACTAACTCTGAGATGGCATTTCTCTGAATATTCCCTGATCTCAGAGTTTGTGTATATAAGTTTGGGAGGTGTATGGGGCTTGTTCACAACATGGGGGGGGGGGGGGTTGCTGTAAGGAAAGCAGTGATTTTAAGATACACTCTTATCCTATGTTTTCAATCTTTTTTTTTCGGCTTCTAGGTACTTGGCAAACATTTCACTACACAGTTAAGAGACTTGTTCAAAGTAACACAGTATGCAAAGATTCAACCCTGCACCCTTGGCAGAAAATGCTGCTCATTAACAAGTCAGAGCTTTAGTCCTCTGCTCTACATACCAGACAAACAGTTTTTAAGAAAAGGCAGAAATCCTTTACAATCCGATCTTGTAAATTTTGTATCACAGAAATACACAGCAATGACTGCATAATGGATGCTTAAGATCAGATGGTTCTAATCATCATTCCATATGCAGAATGTATGACCTGACAAATGTCAACTCCTTTGCAGTTGAGGGAGACTGTAAGAAAGATACTGCAAAACATATATTAAAATACAACAGGTTTAGTCTAGATCACATAAACCAGACCAGTTAATGAAATATTAAATTTTTAGTGGAATAAATAAAGCAAAACAAAAGCAATATAGATGCTGCATCAAATTTTGTTCAACAACTCCCAAGTCAAACAAAAATCAGAAAATATTACTGAATACAACACTGGTTTTTTTTTTTTGGGGGGGGGGGGGCTTACAAGCCTGCAGAATACCTACATTTCATTTTTTACCTCCCTTTGTCTTCCCGGTTATAAAAAGAGTGGCTATCCCAAATACTGGATCTGAAATGCCTACACATAGCAAGGCCTTGCCAAGTTTAATTCTGGTAGGTGCCAAAGAAGCAATTACTAGAAGATTAAAATTAAAGTCTTTCCCAACTGTATTTGAAGTACTGAATATTCTAACAAAGAAAAAACAACTGGAAGTGAGATCTTTAGAAAATGGTAGGAGCAAATTACATAGAAAAAAAAAATGGAAATTGTGCAGAATAATGTTTTGGAGAAGGAGTGAGATTTAAGGAAAGGCAGGAATTGAGCAATTTATGTAATATCAGAGTGATGTAATTATACAAAAAGCATATGTAATGTACAATGTTTGCAACTAGAAGCATGTTGATATGGTTTACTTTCTTGTGCATAAATGTATTTATTCATTTATTTGTTTTTGTTTAGCGAGACATTCCAACTGGGATTTATCTCATTTTCAGTGGAGCCCCAGGGGAAAAGCTCCACATATCAGTAAGTACATTTAAATATAAAAAATGACATTTTGTAAAATACATTGAGTTTACACGAAAACACAATTATATGAACACATTTAGAACACGTTAGATTACATACAGTAGCCTACGAATTTAAGGAAATACATTTTTTTCGTTCATGAGGTAGTTGGTTACAGAGAAATTACACAGACATACAGTGGATGTATTATTTTGTGTGTGTATATCAGTTGAAAGTACAGAGAAGGGTAGCAATGGCAGAAAGGGTTTTAGCAGGAGGTAGAACTTAAAAGTGGACAAGTATTTATATGAAACATTAGGTAGACTGAGGTAGACAGCTTGTGTAGATCTGTATTAAAGAAAATAGAAGTAGTTGTAGTTACCTGGGAAATAGGTTTTGTAGGAAAGAAAGCAGGTAGAGGATAGAATGGCAGATGTTTGAGAATATACACAGATTTCTTAGTGAAAAAGATATAAAGTTACATGTATAACATTAGGATACAGAAAGGTTAAGTAAAAGGAATGCAACTTGGATGGTGGAATTTAGGCAAAGTACGGGGGGGGGGGGTTATCTTGGAGTAGAGCATGAGCAAAACCAGTTATTTAGCAGGTATTTCTTTAGTGATGTTTTGAAGTCATGCAGTGTGTCCACCTGTCTTATTTGGGGGGGGGGGGGGGGGTTGGTTCCAGATTTTTGCTTCCTGGTTAGAATACAGTGATTCTCCTTCACTGTTACTTGATTTTCTGAAGAACAGAAAAGCTTTGTTGTTGGATTTGTTATAAATTTTGCAACTTTGTTATAGGCTATCCCTAGTTTATTTTTGATGGTTAAGTTAAGATATGTAAAGATGGGTGAGGAATAGCGTAGGGATGGAAGTAGGTATGTTTGTGCTATGTTTTTATTGAGTTATTAGTGAGGAATTTCCTAGCCCTGAAGAGGGAACATAGTTTCCAGTTTGTTTTAATTTATTTATTTATTTTTGATGGTTAGGAGTATTTGCTGGTCATATCTGAGATCATCATCAAGCATTACTCCAAGGAGTTTTTGCCTGTGTGATGTATTCTATTTTTGTTTTGTTGGCTGAAAGGATATGCCAAGAATGCATTTGGTTTGAGTAAGTTCTAGGGGTGAAAAGCATCAGCTGTTTTTTTTTTTTTTTTTTTTTTAACATTTAAGAGCAAGTCTGTGCTATCTAACCAGGATTCGACATCTAGAAAGGCCTTTTGGGTATTTCCTTTGAGGGAGTATAGTGTTTAGGCTCAGCAGATGTAGCATCACCTGCATATTGTACTAGAGTCACTTGTTTAGTGGCAGTTTGCAGACTATGGATAAAGATATTGAAAAGTAAAGGTTCTAGAACTGATTTCTCAGGGACATCGACTGCAACTGTGAGCAAATCAAATAAGTCTTGCTGCCATTTCACGGCTTGTCGACTATTGGATAAGTAGCTGTGGAACCAGGTTAGTGATGGGGTATGGGGCCTAGAGAGGCTAGTTCCTCAAGGAGTATCTGGTGCGAGACAGTATTGAATGTTTTAGATAGATCTTGGAACACTGTAGAGACTAGGTTACCATTATTTCAGAGTTGATTAACTGTGTTTGTAAAGTTTAAAAGGGCAGTAGTGTTGCTATGATTAGGCCGAAAGCCATGTTGAGTTAAGAGTAGTAGGTTATGGTTGGTGAGGTATTTGAGCAACTGGGTGTGGATACATTTTTCTAATATCTGGCTAGGGGTGGAAGGATGGGTAGCTGGTTAGGTTAGTAGAATTTCTATCTTCATATAGGGGTATGATGTATGAAATTTTCCAGATGTTGGGAACATGATTTTCTTTTACGAATCTATTGATAAGTATGGAGATAGGGAATGCTATAGCTTCTGCTACTAATTTAAGGTACTCTGCTGGTAATTTATCATCTGCCAAGGTGGTGGATTTCATTTTTATGAGGTACTTTTTTCATTGTTAAGTGGGTACACTATCAAGTTTAAACAGTACTTTGTTGTTGGTAGGGGATGTGGAATAGTGAGGGGTGAGGTGGAGTTTTGTTTGGTTAATAAGATGGAATTTACAAAGTAGGCACTGAAAGGAGTTGCTGTACTACTTGGGTGTTTAGACACTGTGGTGGGTTGAGGGTTGCTTGGAGTTGAGCAGTGACTTTAAAGACTGACAGAACAGTTTGGGGTTATTTTGGTGGGTATTTTGTAGGTTTGTAGAATATTCTTTCTTGTCACCAAGTATTTTTGTGATATTTCTGAGATATCTGTAATCCTATAGGATTAACTGAGTTTTAATTTTATATACATCTTCCAGGTCTGGTCTGTATTTAATAGTAGCTGCGTGGTAGTCTTTGTCAGCCAGAGTGCTGGAATGGATTTTACTCTTGCTTCTGAGTGGGGCCTGCTTACTTAGAATGGTTAGGCAGATATGATTAAAATGAACACCCGATTCATCTAGTGGTAATGTCTTTAGGCAATTCCAGTTACATTGCTTTAGAATTGTTATAAAGAGTACAGGGTTGTAATTCTTGGAGATTATGAACTTGTTTATATGTTACTTGCTTCTGAATGTTTAGCTGCTGTCAGAGCATACTTGGGTAGATGGTCACTAATACCATCTGGTCAGGTTCTAGTAATGATGTTGTAGTGCTTATTTGAAAGAATCCAATGTAGTCCAGTTTCTTTGCTAGATTTTTTGTGGATCCTGGTCGTGATGTTTAAGGGTTGTGAGAATCCAAATACGTGTAGGTTAGTAAGGTATCTGTTATATGTTTCCAGTCAATGTTTAAGTCACCTAAGATTATGGTCTTAATTTTTATATGCGACACAGCCACTGAAGAACTTCTTCAACTGTGGTTAGATTGTTTCCGGGGAGAATGTATAGTCCTGCTAAGCACATCAATTTACTACTATCAAATCGGAGTTGAATACCCAGAATGCTGTGGAATAAAATCCCGGTATATGTGAGGCAGAGCACCTCGCTGGCCTTGTTCAAGAGAAATCTTGACCAATGGATGGGAGATCGCAGATATACCCCAGGGATTACCTCAGTGTCACTGCTCGACAGAGGCACAGCAAAATAATGGGTATAGTTCCCCATACTAAAGGGGTGGCATAAGCCACAAAACTATGGGCTAGGCTTGTAAATGCCCTCGGGCAGATAGCCTAGTATGAACCTATTTCAGCATTTTTTAATTTTGGGGTAGTTTGAGAATGTTGGATTACTTTGAGTGTTTTTAAAAATTACTGCTACTCCACCTCTTCCTATTGCTAGTCTGTCTGATGTGATTATGTTATATCCATAGAAGTGTATTTCATTACTAGTCATTTCTGGCTTTAACTAGGTTTCCATAGCTATAAGTAAGTATCATACCTCTCAACCTGGAAACATCAAACATCTGGACAAAGGCGCATGAAAAGTAGGTACAAATGGTCAAAAAATCGGGACACTGATTAACATATTTGCATACATAATTATGCAACCCCACCCACGCCAATGAAATTGTAGGATACCAACATGAAGATTGAAGTCACTAAATAATGGCAGACATTTGAATTTCAGACTTCATATCCCCACAGAAAATACATAATAATGCAAACCTGTTATTCTGGCAACTATCCAGAGTTTAAAGGAGCAATATTTAAAATCTGTCCCTATTTTTTGGGCCTTTGTCCAGATTTCTTGCTTTGGGAGATTGAGAGGTATGGTGTAGAAGCTTGTGGACACACTGTAATATGATTTTAGTCACCGTATGTGATGAAAAAGTGTAACAAGAGAAAAAAAATTAAGCTGCTAGCAGACACCCATGGCCACAGTACTGGGGAGTATGAAGTTTTCTGTTTAGTCACATGCCATGGGTGTGCAGATAACAGTAGTATGTGTGCGTGATGCGTTTCTCCAAAAACCTGGGTTAGCTGCTCTAGTTCTGCAGTTTACTACACTCAGCTGTTCACTCTTCTCCGTTCTTCGCATAACCTGCAGTGGATAACACTACACAGCCTAGTTTGTGTGCATACTTTGAAAAACTGCAAAAATTTGTATTTAAATAAATGAAATTTATATATTTATTCATTTTATTAAGTTTTAAATAATTTGTTTTACAACTTTGATTCGTTCTGCTTAATTGACTGCTAAATGTGTTAATTTAGGATGATATACAAGTGCATTTTATGTTTTCACACCGCATCTGATGAAGTTTGCCATTTTATGTTTTCACACCGCATCTGATGAAGTTTGTCATGAATGAAAACAAATTGCATTTGTGAAGCGTTAATGTGCTTTGTGGAACATCTGCTTTGGTTGAATAAATATCCTTTACTGTTACTTGGCTGGTGTTCTTCGTGTCCCTTGGCATTTTTTGCAGTTTTTCAGTGTTTTTGACCTTGTTGGAACTCTTGTTTAGATTTACTTGTGTGCATACTTTTATCAACACCAAGCTCAGGCAGGCACATATACTGTGTTTTGACAAGTGAGCTCATAAGTTTATAACCAAGTCAGTATTCTCCCATTATATATTTTTTCTTTTATCTTTTATATTTAAAAGAGTTAAAATGTACTTGCTTTGTAGCTCAGTGTGCAAGGACAGATGGGTTCCCTAACACTTTAGTGATGCTGGTGCAAGATTAGCAAGAAGACTTAAAATGATTCCGGACTTCTGTCCTTAATCTGCTAGACTATACTATCTACTTTGGTAAGAAGCACCAAACTAGTTAATAAAATATGCTAGTGATGTTTATATTGTTTGTTTGGTGCCTGGGAGCCAAGACACACTCCAGTCTATTGATATAGCAAAATATGTATAATATATTATAATTATATAAAGAATGCACTACGGCCATGGGTCTTCCGATTGATTAATTAATAAATTGTCTCGAGAAAAACGAGGTCCAAATCCTCAAAGACATCAACAATATAATGATATGTTATTTGTCCGTGTCTCAAGGAGTGATGGGCGCACACTGGGAAAAGATTAACTATGGGGCATAGAGTGTAAAAGGGTGTGGAAAACTGACTTAGCAGTTACTTTAAATGAGCAGGTAGAAAACTGATCCATTGTTAAATGGCTACAAAGTTTAGTTTGCTTCAAAATTAGTGTGGAGGGTACAGTCCATTTGCCAGTGCCTCAAATATAATAAAATTAGAGTGGAGCATGAGCAGGCTTGGCAAATTTAATAATGGTGTACTTCATTAGTGGTCACAATACGAACCTTCTCAGTTTCTCACTTTACTCACCAAGTCTGCGTGTTGTGCAGTGCAGTTCTTTAGCTTACTTGCATACTCCTTTTTTTTCTTTTCTTTGAGGGGAGGGCAGGGGGAATCTGAGATGTGTCTGAAGATAGGGGGTGCATGTGCCACAAGCTGAATGGGGTCTATGGATCAACAAATTAAATAAAAGTAATAATTGTCTGATACTCCCTTTCATATTCATATGCAGTGTTGCAGGAATTTTATAAGGAAATGTAAATGTAGTAATGCCTACATACATTAATAAATTAACCTAAATAAAGTTGGGACACTATGTAGCATATTAACTGCTTGCATTGTATCAGGAGAGCTGAATACGGTGTTTTACGTAGTTCTGCAGCTAAAAAATGTTGCAACTATCTCACCTTTAAAAAGTGACTGCATGTATTTAAGTGCATGCATGCAAGTGCACTGATGTGCGACTTTGGCATAAACAGTCTAATCAGGCGGACACTTTTCTCTTGTACTCCGTTTCCCCCCAATAATTACTTATTTCTTCTACTGCTTACATCTTCTATTCATTCTTGTTGATTGATTTGTTGAAGGAGCACATTTTATAAATTATATTAAACACTACAGGGTATGCAAATCTTAACATCTTTAACTCTGCCACATCCAGCTCAAACTCCTGCCTTTTTGTCAATGCCACTGTCTCCAACCCGTATAACATAGCTGGTCTCACTACCCTAGTGCAGACCTTCCCTTTCACTCTTACTGGTACTTGTCTGTCATAAATCACTCCCGACATTCTTCTCCACCCACTCCATCCTGCCTGTACTCTCTTCTTCACTTCTCTTCCGCACTCATCATTACTTTGAACTACTGATCCCAAGTATTTAAACTCATCCACCTTCGCCACCTCTACTCCTTGCATCCTCACCATTCCTCTATCCTCCCTCTCATTCACACACATATATTCTGACTTAGTCCTGCTGACCTTCATTCCTCTTCTCTCTAGAGCATATCGCCATCTCTCCAGGGTCGTCTCCACCTGTTCCCTAATTAATCAATATAAATGTGCGTTTCTAAATGCCACTGGATAATATGAAAGTGTCATCTTCTTACATGTTCTAGCCACCCATTTCTGGGAGCACTCCTTAAGCCGGTTCAGATGGGAAAAGCCCCACCCAAAAGCAATCTCATTTTACAAACATAAATACAAGACCGCCACACCGGTTCCTGTAGATCTGTACAAGGAGATGCAGAACCATATCAAGTTTAGTATGAAACAAACAAAAAAATAATGCAGTGTGTTGATTTAAAGGGGTGTCAGTACAAATCTATAATGGAAAAACAGCAGTATGTTTGAAGTGCAGACAGTTCAGCAATACACTTAATTTACAGGATATAACAAAAGGTCTGCAGTTTGGCACACCACAACGTGTGTCAATTCAGTTTATGTCTTACGTGTTACACCTACCGTGCACGTGAGGTTGATGGTATTCTTAACTTGGTTTGGTTCAAAACACTAGGAAATGTGTTCTTTTATTCTTGCAACTGATTTGCTTTATCCATTAATCACTTTTTTTGAGCAAATTAAGTTGCCAATCTGCATTTAGTCCCAGTCCGACTTATTAACATTTTCTTTGGTACATTTCCTTGAGGAATTTAAATAAAAAAAAATTGGGAACTGAAGAGGCCACTCAGAAATTCATGGCACTCCATGTTTTGCCCCCAAAACCGGTAAATACCGAGGAATTTGGTACGGTTGAGCGGTATGATAAGTATGCTGTTGTTACAGTGCGAGTGTGGATATCATAGGTCTTGTTGTATAGGCTTTGAAAAATTTATGTTTAGGAGAAATGGGTTGTGAACAGAGTTGTGGTTTGGGAGAGGAAATGTGTCATTTTAAAGGGTTGTTATTGGTGCCGACTGTATATTGGTGTTTAGGTCAGGGTTGGGTGGATGTCTCTACTTTGGACCAGCTTAGTTATGGTATGCGGATATGTATATAAATATGTAACATTTTCATGTATATGTAGGTAGATGGAGAATGATGACTTACTGCACTTTAAGTGTTTAAAGGTACATGTGTTGAGTAGCGAGTGTGGATATAGTTCAGGAAATACAGTTAAGAAATGTCAGTTAAGAGGACTGCTGTGGTTACAGATTTGTGGGAGAGAAACTGGGTAGATGGAAATGGGATTGTAAGACTGTGATATATGAGAAGGGTGAGTAGTGTTATGATGACAGCAAAAGAAAAATTTTCTCTTGGAAGGAATGCAAGATATGTCATGTACTTCGTGATAGTGGGAATAGTATTTGTTGTAGTGTGAAATTGCCAGGTTATTGTGTAGTGTATATTTAGGGTGGTTAGGGTAGATTATTGAAGGCTGCAGGAGTACTAGGCTAGAGGTCTTAATACTGATGGAGGATGGTGGAGGTGTTGCTAGAGGTTATTGGTTAACTGAGAGAGGTGGACATGGGTTTGAAAGTATAAATATAGATGTAGTGGAGTTGGGTGGAAATTAGGGGTAGGGTAGGGAAACACAGTAGAGCGAGGGTGAAACGGAGCAGGTCCCATACACAGAGTACTGTATTTTCAAGAGAAACAATCAGTGGAGCAGCATTTAGAAGAAAAGTGAGCTTATTAAGACATTGATTAATCTCTGTAAAGTGTATTTTGTGCCAACATTTCTGATGGCAAAGAAAATAGCAGCAGACAGTACTATGTCAACCAATATATTGAGGTGAACAGTCTTACTAAGCTTAATTTAAGTTAGGAAACCGACATGTCCACAAGTTTTTTGTTTTTTTTAAGGCTTTCCACCTACTATAAGATATTAATAGGGTGTTTAAGCAATACATGTTCTTAACATTTATTTGTAGGATATGCCATTGTTAGTTAAGTGACTATAAGGTGGAAGAAAAGTGGAAGAAAAATTATATTGATTTAGTTTTGGTAGAAGGGGCTGAAGCCCCCTAGTAGTGTGCACGTCGTTAGATAGCTACATACATTAAATAGACAGTGCACCAGTAGCTAATGATTACAAGTTGAACATTAATCGTACTTTAAATGTTCTTTTCCGCTGGGGGGAGGGTCTTGGTTGTAGACGACAGGTCTTGCAGATTATACTGGCAAAGTTTTCAGGAAGATAGATGGTGATGCACTACATAAACATTTATGTTTACTGTCCACAGCCAAAAGAAAAGAAAACAGGCAGTGTAAGATATAGCAGAGGAAAGGAGAAAAATTAAGCTTAACTTGTTTAATATTGGACAGAGGAGTACAGAGTAAGGAAATATACACAAATATAACCCTACCTTAACCACTCTTCCCTGAGGACTTTGGCAAATGATTAATAAACACCTTTGTAAGGATGTCAGGGTGTGTGGAAAGTACAGGACAGTGAACAAATCTGCTAGTAGAGAAATGAATAATTAGCTTTTAGAAATTAAAGCAGTTTAACCCAGATTTTTGTAAGTAGAGCAGTTTAACCCAGAATTTTGTATGCTACAGAACACTTATGCCTTCATCACAACTATCAATTCTTCGCAGTAATTAATGTCTCACACACATATATGACACAGTACTAAATACAGTCTGCTTTCTGATATACTCACAGAAAATTTTTCTGTAACAGTATAAAATTAATAAAGACATATAGACTCCAATGCTTTGTACTATAAGTCACTTAGCTTTGATAGTTACATGAAATATGCATTCTAAAAAGTACAGTTTTGTACCTACCATAAATGTAGATGTTCGAGGATCCACATTGCTGCAGTCCTAACTATTGGGGTAGTCCGCTGTCCAGTCGGCCCGAATACCAAAGTATATGGCTGACGTCGGTCAAGGCGCATTAGACTGACGTCAGTACGTCAGGGTACTAATGCGCATGACCGACGTCATATCCTCAGTCTTTTCTTGCCCCAGATGTCAGAAGACCCTAAAAAGACAAGGCCAATACCAAAAACTGCAAACATACCTGCACCAAAAATATGTACAATATATACAAAAGTACCAGAACATAACCTCACCTACACAACCACCCCTAAACACAGAGGGGAAGGAGGGAGGGTAAATTGGACTGCAGCAATGTGGATCCTCGAACATCTACATTTATGGTAGGTACAAAACTGTACTATGTTCTTCATTCCACATTGCTGCAGTCCTAACTATTGGGTAGAATCCCAAAGCAGAGGTAAGGGAGGCTGGCAAATCATAAGGAAATAGGAGCTGACAACATGCCTTGCAAAATAGCTGTGGCAAAACCAGCCCTAGACTTAGAGTAGAGAGGAAGGTGATAATGCTTAGAGAAAGTATGCACTGAACTCCAAGTAGCTGCCTCCAAAATATCCTTAGTTGCCACCCCTTAGAAATGCAGTTGAAGTGGCAGTAGCCCTAGTGGAATGAGGCCTAATCCCAGCTGGAATCTCCTTGCCATGATGGGAATAACAAAATGAAATGCAAAATCCAATCCACCTAGAAATAGTTTGTTTTGACACAGGCTTGCCCTGTGAACTCAAAGCAAAAGAAACAAACAACTGCTGAGACTGCCTAAAATCCTTAGTCCTGCTTAAATAATAACGCAATTGCCTGTGTACATCTAAAGTATGCAAAATCTTTTCCCCTGTATTTTGAGGATCTGCATAAAAGTAGGCAAATGAATAGTTTGGTTTAAAGCCACACTAGAAACCACCTTAGGCATAAAGGATGGATTAGTACGTAATGATACCCTATCCTTATGAAAAATCAAAAAAGGCTCAACCGCCATAAGGGCCTGCAACTCAGAAACCCTTCTTGCAGAAGTAATGGCCAACAAAAAAGCAGTCTTCCATGACAAGTATTTCAAGTCAGCAGTAGCCGCAGGCTCAAAAGGTTGTAGAGTAAGTTTCTCCAACACAAAATTGAGATCCCAAGCAGGAGTAGGAGCTCTACGTGGGGTCTTAAATTCTTTGCCCCTAAGAAATTGCTTGAACAAAGGATGCGAAAACAATGGTGGATCACAATCATAGTGAGCTGAAATTGCTGCAGCATGAATCTTAATGGAAGAGAAAGACAAACCTTTGTCCAATAACTCAGTAAGATATTGAAGAGCCGCATTCAAATTAGGCTCAGAAATCTCCAAATTGTTTGCTGCACTCCAAAATAAAAATCTCTTCCATTTTTCTGCGTACACCTTCCTTGTACTAGGTCTTCTGGCTTCCATAATCACATTTAAAACTTGTTGAGGAAGGTGAGACCTGCTGTGTTTCAAAACAGAATATGCCAAGCTGTTAGATGAAGAGAGTGGAGCTTGACATTGAGCAGGTGACCGTCCCTCTGAGACAACAGGTGTGGAATCACAGGTAAAGGCCATGGAGGCTTCCTTACCAGACTCCTCAGTAATGGGTACCAGTGTTGCCGAGGCCAATCTGGAGCTATTAAAATCATCCTTGGCTTGTCTTGTCTGACCTTTAGGAGCACCTTTGGGAGAAGAGGCAGAGGTGGAAAGGCATACACATGAAGATTTTTCCAACTGAAAGAAAGAGCATCCACTTTCCAAGCTGTGTGATGAAACCTCTTTGTGCAAAACTTTGGCAGCTGGTGGTTTAGTGGAGAAGCGAACAGATCTATGTCTGGAGTTCCCCATGACACTGTCAATTTTTGAAATACATGAAGATCCAGTTTCCACTCGTGGGGATCCATGATTTGTCTGCTTAACACATCTGCTAAGGAGTTCTGTGCTCCTGGCAGAAACCTTGCCTGAAGAGTTAGTTGCAAGCTGAGCGCAGTCTCCCATAAAATCATTGCTTGCCAGCACAACGGGTAAGAATGTGTTCCCCCTTGTTTGTTGATGTACCACATGACAGTTGTGTTGTCTGATAGAATCAACACCTGCCCTGGAAGAAGTAACTTCTTGAAAGCCATTAATGCAAACTGGACTGCTAACATCTCTTTCATGTTGATATGTAGATGCTGTAGTCTGGCAGGCCACTTGTCTTGTATCCACTTTCCATTTAGATGAGCTCCCCAAGCAATGTCTGAGGCATCTGTCGTTAGAATCTGACTCGCCTCTGGCCGGGTCACAGAGAGTCCCTTGTTTAGGTGACATTCCTGAGCCCACCACAAAAATTCCTTTCGAATGCAAGGTATTATTTGAATGACAGTGTCCAAATCCTGGCAGTGCTGTGTCCATACATTTTGAGATACCATTGCAGCTTCCTCATATGCAGTTTGGCATTGGGAAGCACCAGAATACAAGATGCCATGAACCCTAAGGCTTGAAGGACTGTCCTTGCAGTCAGCCCGGACTGAAGAGATAGGTGATGGAAGTAACTGGAAAGATTCTTTTGTTTGTCCGGGGTTAAAAGGCCATCTGGGCTGCTGTATTCAGTCTCACACCCAGAAAGCACATGTCTTGAGAGGGTACTAGACTGGACTTTATTTCGTTCACAGAATACCCTAGGCATCTTAGCACTGCTATCACATATTCCAAATGCTGTAAAAGGACTTCCTTTTCTTGAGCCAGAATCAGGCAGTCGTCCAAGTAAGGATAGATTTGAATTCCTTTTAGTCTGAAGTAAGCTATCACTGGAGCCAGAACCTTTGTGAATACTCTGGGCGCAGTAGATAAGCCAAAGGGCAATGCAGAGAACTGAAAATGAAAATTTCCAGCTCGAAAACGCAGATACTTCCTGCAACTTAGTCTGACAGGCACATGAAGGTAAGCTTCCTTGAGATCTAAAGTTACCATCCAGTGATCTTTGCCCAGCAGGGGTAAAAGCTGTTGTAACGTCAACATTTTGAACTTGGGAATGTCCAGATAAGTGTTGAGGATAGATAAATCCAAAATTGGTCTCCACGTGTTCCCCTTCTTTGGTACTAGGAACAGGCGAGAATAAAATCCTAGGCCCCTTTCTGGCACAGGAACTGGCTGAATGGCCCCTATTTGGAGCAACAGAGAAATTTGCTTGTGAGCCTCTTGTCTTTGTAGAGGAGGAATGTCTGGCATGCCTTTGAAAGGAGGCAAGGTATGGAAATAAAACCTGTAACCGTGGTGAATGATATCCAGAACCCATCTGTCTTGGGTAATTAAATCCCAATTTTCTTTGAAAAGAGACAGCCTTCCTCCCAAAGGTGCTGCCAGGCGAGAATGTACTGGCAGCTGAAAAGGCAGGTCATTGGGTCTGTTCTGAAAGGACTGACCCCTACCCTCACCAGAAGTCTGAGCAGGTGAACTCCCTGTTCTAGGCCTAAAAGAACCTTGAGCTCTGCCCCTACCACGTCTAGACCTACCCCTAGACTGGGAATCGTAAGCAGGATATGTCCATCCCTTAGTAGGCCAATTTCTACTAAACTTTGGAGGCTGCACCTGCAAAAATCCTTAACAGTTTGCATAGACTTAGCCTTGTCCTCCATTTTCTTTAAAACTGCTTCCACAGGCTAACCAAACAACACATCAGACTGTAAAGGAGCATCCAAAATCCTTGTCTTAACATGCTCAGCTAAATTCTGATCTCTCAACCAGGCGTGCCTACGAAGAACAGAACCAGTGGCAGCCACCCTCGAGGAGGCCTGCACAGCATCAAAACCACACTGCAAGGAATGCTTTCCCACCTGTTCAGAGACATGAACTAAATCCTGCAACTCTTTACACTCAATACCTTCAGCCAGAGCATCCACCTTAGACTTCAATTGTGAAAGGAGATAATTCTGATATTTTAACATGTGAAACTGACAATTCAACGCCCTCATGGCTAAAGTGGAAGAAGTATACACTTTCTTTCCCCATCTATCCAAAGCCCTTGCCTCTTTATCAGGAGGAACAGGATTTTTAACAACAGAAGCCTTCACACCTTTAGGCCCCTGAGAGACAGTTTCCGGGTCTGCCCTAGGACTCTTAAAAGATACTTATGAACCTCAGGCACCCTATAGTACCTATCCGGTTTAACTGGGGCAGGAGGCAAAGAATCAGGATTCAGGGAAGCCTCTGCAAAAACATCTTCTACCACATTCAGAACAGGAGGTATAGCTAAAGGCCTATGCTGGGGTAAAAACAAGAATTCCCTAAGCCTCTTCCTGGAATCAGAGAAATCTTGACCTTCCCATTTAAAATGCTCCCTCATGGAATGCAGAGTCTCTGAGAATGAAAAATCCTCAGGAGGCGAAGCTGAAGGAGTAGAATCATCCACATCAGAATCAGAATAAGGAGGATACTCCTGCAAGTCTTCAGCCGAAGACACAGAAGCCTCCGAACATTGCTCAAAACTCTCAAACTCAGGTTCCACCCTAGGCCTCTTATCAGGAGGGGGCATAGAACCTCTAATCATAGTAATCAAATCCTCTGCCATTTTTAGCATATGCTTCTTAGGCAAAGACCCTGAAACACTCGGAGAAACCCCCACTGAAGCTAAACTAGGCCTGCCTCTTAAGGAAGCCTTGGAAACAGAAGGGGAGGCCCTAACCACCTTAGGAAGGGAGGGAAGAACAGCCACCTGAGAAGCCCCTTCAGCCTGGCCTACTTCCTGAGAGGACACATCCTGTAACAGTAAAGTCTCTCCCTGAGACTCCAAAGAAACTCCTGGCAAAACCTCCGGCTCCACTGAGCCTTCTAAAGAACCGACGTCCGGGACTGTCGGTTCCTCCACTCTAGGCTTTGCTGCTTTATCCTTGCGCTTTTTGGTCGGAGCATCCGACGGCATTTTATAATTACAACGCTTCCCAAAAACTAACCTGGCACAGTCTAACCTTCTCTTAATAGTGCGTTTGTTAAATCTAGCACAAGAGCGGCATCCAACAACGTCGTGCTCGGGCCCTAAACAAGGTATACACAAAGTATGGTAATCCCTATGAGGTATCTGTTTCCCACAAGAAATACAGTTATTCACTTTTTCTGACATCCGGTTAAATACTGAGGCAAGAAAAAAACAAAATATTCCCCAACGGGGTACTTAGCCAACTTTGATTCGGTCTGAAACTCTGACTTCAGAAACTTTCAGAACGCCAACCTGCACTCGCAAAACTGCTTCTGCATCGGACCATGCGGCAAAAAAGACTGAGGATATGACGTCGGTCATGCGCATTAGTACCCTGACGTACTGACGTCAGTCTAATGCGCCTTGACCGACGTCAGCCATATACTTTGGTATTCGGGCCGACTGGACAGCGGACTACCCCAATAGTTAGGACTGCAGCAATGTGGAATGAAGAACATCTAAAAATACCAGCATGCAAGTTAAGAACTGTAGTAACTTTAGGTGACAGCATATAAAGAGACAGTAAGGTTAAGAAAGAATAATAGCATCTACCTTGGATATTAAATGCACTTTAAATGTCCAACAGCACTAATAAAAACATATGGTTCACCAGCAATACATCAGTAACAAGAAATAATAAGAAAAAAGTGTAATTACTTAACAAATGTATGGCAAATATAGCAGACAAGTTCCAAAGCATGTTCTCCGAAAATACTACATTTATGCTAGCAAAAAAGAAACGTATGCTGTTTTTATCAAATAATTTTGCATATTACAACCCATTTAATATCTCGGAGTCCATACTCGGAGATTTCAAAGCTGAAAATATCTACTTGAAAAACAACAAGAAGAGACTGCATATTAGACTCCCACAGTTGTGGGAGAACTTTTCTACACTTTACAAGCCTTTAAAACACAAGAAAAAACATCATCTTTAAAATTTTATACCACAAATCAATTTTTAACTTACTTTTAACTGCGTCCACTACTGCAGGGCATCATGCAGGGGCCACAAACTGGGCTATAACATCAAAATGGTGGCTCCTATAGATGGAAGAAGTTAAATATTTGCCTAGGTCTTAAGTGCCAATTCAATAAAGGTGTTAAAAAAGAAATTATACAACGACCCCCCCATTAATATTCAAAAACGTGCATGCTGATTGGTCAGCGTGCACATTGTAAATCAGAGTTATAGTAATGGAAAAAAGTCCGGTCGCCCGGAATTGTTCCATTACTACAACTCTTTTTTTTTTACAGCAACGGAGAAAGCAAGATCTCCGTTGCTTCACACCGTCTCGCTATGTTAAGCGAGTTTTACATAGCGAGACAGCTTTAAAAAAAAAAAGCAACGGAGATTCTCCGTTGCTTTTTTTAAAGCTGTCTCGCTATGTTAAACCCATTTAACATAGCGAGACAGTTTGTAAAAAGCAACGGAGATCTTGCTTTCTCAGTTGCTTTTGCCCACAGCTCTGATGTACTGCGGCGGCATACGCATGCGCAGTACATCAGAACTGCCGCAGAATACCAGACAGCTGCGGAAGAGCAGCAAGGAGGCATTATACAATGCCATTATTTAAGAAAAGTAATTATTTTTTTTCTTAAATAATGTCATTGTACAATAGCAAAAACCCACTTCTGGGTGTGGGTAATGCTGGATTTACCCACGGTTGGCTTTGTTTGGCCACTCGGGCTTCGCCCGCGTGACCAAACCACACCAACAGTAGGTAAATCCAGCATTACCCACACCCAGGCTTGGGTTATTGCTATAGTATCCCTCTCTGACATCTCTCAGTATGTAACTCAGAAGTAATTTGGATAAATGGCTGAAGGACTGCAAATTCACCCCTAGTTTAGTACCCTGTACCTCATGGACAGGGAAAGTGTAAATGTGTCAACATATTTTTGTTTGTCTTATCTCTGGATTACTCATATGCAATATATAACTGCTAAAAACAAACAACTATGGGAATTTTAGCCTAACTTTCTTAAGATTCTCACAGATCAACAGCCTAGTCAGTACCAATGAACTTACAAGTATGAACTACCTAAATGTCTGATAATATTGTAATGCTGCAGCGTACGCCTCCAAAATCAATAAAGCCTGGTTGTGGCCAAATGGGGACCTATGCAGGATAATGAACCAGGCCCCCACCAACAATACCAATATCCTGTTACTTGGCCGTCTCTCCCCAGTTAACATAAAACACTGTTTAAACATGTCAGTTGTTGTGTCTTTCAGATTTTCCCGGTTAGGGGTCGCCACAGCGGAACTCTGGTCCGCTAATGATTGGCAGTAGATTTGTGTGCGTCAAGTTGCCGGCCCTGACACACAACCTTCAACGAAGGTACGCCCATTCACGCAAGTCTCCACACAGAAGATGCTCTAGCTGAGAATCGAACATGGCAACGTTTTACTGTGAGGCGACAATGCTACCGCAGCACTTGCATACTATTTTCTTCATTTATTTATTTATTTATTGTCTTGTTTACCGGGAAAGTCCACTGGGCTCAGAAGCCCATTTTTGGTGGAGGCCCGAGGAGAAAAGCTCCATACAGTTAATTATAGGACATAACATCGTATCAAATTTGAAAATAACAAGAGAGAAGTAATAGAAAATTACAAGTGGATATTACAAAGTGAATACACAGGTTAAAGTTTTCTGATTGTAGCAATACAGGAATAACAACGAAACAGGGCAGTGTTGAATGTGGAAGAGTAATTACATAGAACACTTATGCTTTGGTTTTGACAAATACAAGAAGATGTAGTATATACAATATTTACAAGAAGATGGTGTTTTTGGGAGAGAAATAACAGGAAGGGAAAGGAGAGAGAGAGAGAGGAGAACAGATTGACGAGGGGGGGTGAGGAAGGGGAGGCTTAAGCGCTAGGGAGAGTGAGTCAGGGAAGTGTTTTGTAGAGATATGGGTAGGTAGTTTTGGGGCAACTTAGAGTCAGTTGGAGTTAGAAGTTTGCAGTGTTAGAATAGGCTAGAGTATGTATATCTGAATACTTGGGAGAACTAGGTTATGGCGGAATCAGTAGTGGAACAGTTGCATATCCATTTGGATAGAAAATAAAGGTGCAATTCCTTTTTAAATGAAGAATGGCACTGTTGAGAGCAGATAGAGGGAGGTAGATTGTTCCAGGCATTGGCTATTATCCAAGAGTATTGTCCTACTGGTAACTTGGGTTTATGAACTTGGAGGAATTTGTTTTCAGATCGTAGGGGCCTAGCAGGCTTATAGAGTGTAATTAGAGAGTTCAGAGCAGGGCAGTCCTGGGGCCTGTATATTAGTTTGTGTGTACCTGTAAGCTGTAGGAGAAGTTGACAGTGGGGGAGTTCCAGCCATTGCAATTGTTTGAGTGGTGTGCAGAATGGTGATTGTTGGTAGCGAATTTTGTGAGTAGTGAGGACTGGAGATTTAGTAGTAATGGGGTGCCATAGGTTAGTGAGGGTAGGAGGTATGATGAGGCTAAAGTTTGTTTGGTTGGGACAGAAGAGGAATTTACTATGTCAGTAGAGAAGTCCAAGATTTTTGTGGGTTTTACTTGTACAGTTCTGAATGTGAAAGCCAAATTTGAGGCTTTCATCGATTATTACTCCCAGTAATTTAGTACGGGTTACTAACTCAATCTTGGTAGAGTCAACGGAGTAGATTTCAAGGTTACAATTGTTGGTAGAGATATTTTTCTTGGGAGGGAAAATCATCAGTTTGGAATTTTTTTGGATTTAAGGAGAGATGGTTTTTGTGAAGCCATTTTTCAACTGCGGTAAATGATGCTTGGGTTGATTTTTGTAAGCTATCCAGGGTTTTAGCACAACAGACTATAGTAGAGTCATCTGCGTACTGAATAATATGGTTCAGGTTACTAATGAAGATAAGAGGGGACCTATGACCGAGCCCTGAAGTACACCTGTTGGATTGTACAGAAATGGGGAGATGAGTTATGCCACTTGACTGCATGCTCTCAGTTTGTGAGATAGGCCTACAGCAGATAGGTGGGAGAGGAGGATAGGGTGGGAGATAGTGTTGAATGCTTTGATAAGTCCAGAAAAATGGTTGACACTATGTTACCTGAATCACGAGCTTTCGTGATTTTGTCAAGGAAGGAGATAAGTGCAGTGGATGTTCAAGGAAGGAGATAAGTGCAGTGGATGTGCTATGCCCAGGGCGGAAGCCATGTTGTGTAGAAGAAGGAATATCTACTGAAAAACAACATTCTAAGAGTTGTTTTTGTACACATTTTTCAAGAATTTTGGAGATAGGGGACAATATAGCATTGGGACGAAAAATGGAGTTATCAGCGGATGGGCCACCTTTGTGAAATGGTAAGATGATTGCTTTTTTCCATAAATTGGGGGCATAGGCTTCCTGAAGGGATCTATTGATTAGGATGGTTATAGGGTATGCCACTGAAGGGATCTATTTATTAGGATGCTTATAGGGTATGCCACTGAAACAGCAGTGAGGTTTAGAAATTTAGCAGGAATATTAGCTGCCGAGTTTGAGTATGGTTTTAGTTTTAACAATAGTTTTTTAATCAAAGAGGTGGAGATGGGTGAGAGATGAAATGCAGGGCGAGAGGTTTGTTGTGTGCTATTTGATTGAAGAGAGAAGATGTTGGGAGTAGTGGAGCAGGGTAGAGGGGTGCACTTTTGTGGTGAGGGGGATGGTGAGGATGTACAACTGTCTGGAAGTGGAATGGAGAAAGTAGCTGTACATTTTGGCTATGGTGTCAATGAAATATGGATTAAAGAGACTGGCTGTTTGTTTGTTCTGGTTGCATGTCAGGATGTGGGCAGGGGTTGAGTTTAGTGCCAGGTGTTAGAAGGTTGTTGATAGAGGACCAGAACAGTTTGGGATTCTTTTTTTTATATGACTGTTGGGTCCAGAAGTATGACTGCTCATCTTTGATCACAAGTTTTTTTTAACTTGGTTACGGAGCTGCTTGTATTGAATTAGGTCAGTAGAGTTTCTAGATTTCTGCCAGAGTTTCCAGGTTTTAGATAGCCGGGGGCGGAGGGTGTTATTGGATGTGATCCTTATGGTTCTGGTGGGAGCTATTTTGCTTAGAATTTTTTTAAAAAGTGTGTTGTTGAAGAAAGTACAGTTGTGTACACTTACCATAAATGTAGGTGTTAGAGTGTATTCACTGTTGCTGTCATCACACTTGGGTTATCCTGCCAGGGGTAGCCCTCAGTCGGCCTGAACACCAGAGGCTTAGTATTTCTGCATTGATTGCTGTTGCTCCAGGACTGACGTCAGTGGTATATAATCAGGTAGCCGACACCATTACATCAGTTTTTCTTGCCACAACTGTCAGTAGCCTTCACATAGGGAGCTAGGTTATGGTGGAAGAACACCACCAGTAGAAAGTAAATACCAAAAAATCCCTGTAAGGAGAGAGAAACAGAGAGAGAGATTGAGATTGAGATAGAGAGAAACAAGGGGGATGGAGGGTGGGAAACCAGGACTGCAACAGTGAATACACTAACATCTACATTTATGGTAAGTGCACACAACTGTACTATGTTCTTAGTGTTTCACTGTTGCTGTCATCACATTTGGGTTGATCCCCAAAGCTGAAGAAAAAGGGTGGAGCAGTCAAAAAGACTGGAGGCTGGTTAGGATGCCCTCCAAGACTGCGGTGGCAAAGCTTACCCTGGATTTGGAGAAGATAGGCAGGTGGTAATGCTTGGTGAAAGTATTAGCAGAAGTCCATGTTGCAGCCTCCAGGATGTCTCTGGTGGGGACCCCTCTGAGAAAAGCTGCAGAGGTGGAGGTTGCCCTGGTGGAATGTGTCCTGATCCCCTTTGGGGGCGGTTTCCTGTACTGTTTGTAGCAGAAATGGATGCAGTGTGCTATCCATTTGGAGATAGTTTGGATATGGCCTTGCCCTCTGCCCCTGCTGCGAAGCTGACTAGCAACTGATCAGTTTTTCTAAAAAGATTTAGTCCTATCCAGATAGAATCTGAGCTGGATGTGCACACCTAGAGAAAGTGCAGAATCCTTTCCCCCTTGTTCTGTGGGTTAGGGAAAAAAGGTGGGCAAATGAATGGATTGGTTGAGAGCCACACTGGACACCACTTTAGGCATGAAGGATGGGTTAAGTCCTGAGGGAGACCCTGTCAGCATGGAAAATGATACAGGACTCTACAGCCATGAGTGCTTGTAGCTCAAACTCTTCTAGCTGAAGTGATGGCCAGAAGCAAGGCTGTTTTCCAAGAGAGGAATTTTAGCTCTGCTGAAGCTGCAGGCTCAAAAGGAGGTAGGGTGAGCTTTGCCAACACAAAGTTAATGTCCCAAGCTGGAGTAGGAGCTCTTCTGGGTGACCTTATGTTGTTAGCCCCTCCTAGGGACTGTTTGATGAGAGGGTGTGAGAAGAGAGGTGGCTCTGTGCTGTAATGAGCAGAGATGGCAAGAGGCATGAATTTTAATAGAAGAGAAAGATAGACCCCTGTGTAGTAGGCCTGCTAGGTAATCCAGGACAAGAGGAAGGGAGGGCTGTGCTGTTTCGGCTCCCTTAGCCTAGATCCAGGTGCAAAACCTTTTCCACTTGTCAGCATAGGATTTTCTAGTGCTGGGGCATCTGGCCTCACGTATAACATCCAGGACTAGTTTGCTTAGGCTGGCAGCTTGAGGAGAGGCCAGGGAATAAACCAGGTTGCCAGATTCAGGGTTTGCAATTGTGGATGCAATAATTCTCCCATTCTTCTGGGTCAGGAGGATCTGAGGTAGGTGGCATGGGTGACAGGCTGCGCAGCAATGGGTACCAGTGCTGGCGTGGCCAGTCTGAGGCAATCAAGACTGCCCTTGGTTTTTCCTCCCTTATTTTAAGCAGTACCCTTCAAATGTGTGGTAGAGGGGAAAATGCAAAGATTGAGAGGTTTACCCATTGGAAGGATAGAGCATCCACTTTCCAGGCCTCGCTGTGAGGTTCCCTGGTGCAAATTTGCTGAGCTGATGATTGCAGTGGGAGGCAAAGGAGGTCCACCTTCAGGGTACTCCCATTTCTGGGTTACAAAGTTGAAGGTTCTGTGGTCTAGCTGCCACTCGTGTGGGTTTAATAGGTTCCTGCTTAAGTTGTCTGCCAGAGAGTTTAGGGAGCCTGGCAGGAATTGTGCTAGCAGGTGTATTTGCAAGGCTGAGGCCGTGTGCCAAAGGGTTGTGGCGAGTCTGCAGATGGGATAAGAGCGAGTCCCCCTCCATACTTGTTGGTATACCACATCATTGTGGTGTTGTCTGTTTTGATGACTAGAGGCCCTGGGGAGAGTATGGGGTCTGAAAGCTGTGAGGGTGTGCTGAACAGCTAGCATTTCTTTTTGGTTGATGTGCAGATGTATTTGATTTGGGCTCCAATGGCCCTGAATGCACCTGCCATCCAGGTGTGCACCCCAGGCATAGTCTGATGCATCTGTGGTGAGGGTCTGGGCGGCGTGGGGTTGTAAGAAGGGAAGTCCCTTGTTGTGGTTGCATGCTGCTGCCCAGCAAAGAAAATCTTTCCTTAGACAGGGTATCATAGGTATGATAGTTTCCAGGTCTTAACAGTGTTGACACCAAAGGCTTTTAGGTACCACTGTAGTTTCCTTATATGCAGTCTGGTATATGGAATGAGTAGAATGTAGGAGCGCATGAACCCTAGAGCTTGCAGGATTTTCCTTGCGGATAACTGGGTTCTAGTGGATAGTTGAGAGAAGTAGCCCGTCAGGTAGGGTTGTTTTTCTGGAGTAAGGAATGTCATCTGGGATGCTGTGTCCAGGCTTGCTCCCAGGAATACATTTTTTTGTGTGGGGACTAGTTTTGATTTATTTTCGTTGATAGTATACCCCAGGGAGGTCAGCAGGTCTTTTACAAAGGTCAGGTGCTGTAACAGATTTTCCAGACTGTCTGCCTGAATCAGGCAATCGTCTAAGTAGGGACAAATTTGAATATTTCCTTGTCTGCAAAAAGCAATGGTTGGAGCCAGGCATTTTGTGAAAACTCTGGGAGCAGTGGATAAGCCAAAGGGAAGCGCAGAGAACTGAAAGTGCATAGATCCTGCCCAAAAAAAACACAGATATTTCCTGCATGATTCCCTGATTGGAATGTGTAGGTAGGCCTCTTTTAGATCTAGGTGGCTAACCAAGCATCCTTGGAAAGCATAGGAAGAAGCTGCTGGAGGGTGAGCATTTTGAATTTTGGTATCACCAGAAAGGTGTTTAGAATGGCTAATTAGAAGATAGGGTGCCAGGTGCCCTCTTTTCTGGGTACCAGGAAGAGTCTGGAATAGAAAGCTTGGCTTATCTGGTCTGCAGGAACATGCTGTATTGCCCTCACGGAGAGCAGGGAAAGGGCTTGCTTTTTGGCCTCTGCCCACTGGTTTGGAGAAAGATCTGGGAACCCTTCTGGGGTTGGGAGTGCATGGAAATCCCTGGGACACTACGTTGAGGACCCATCGGTCGTTGGTAATAGAGGCCCAGTTGTTTACATGGAAGGAGAACTTTCCTCCTAGGGGCAAAAGCAGGTGGAAAGAGGTAAGGGGTGGAGGTATAAAGTCATTGTGAGTTCTTACCATAAGGGGGTGGCTTAGCACTCCCTGTTTTTGAAGTGGAGGAACTCCACTGCTTAGAGCTCTGCATTCCTTGGGGCTGCTGTCTGGGGTGTCTGCTTCCCCTGGGTCTGGGCTGAGCTGGCCTGGAGGGGGCCAGAAAGGACCAGTGCTTGGAGGGGCAATACCTACTGAACCTCGGAGGCTGGACCTGTAAAAAGTCTTAACTGTCTGCATAGATTTAGTTTTTTCTTCCATCTTTTTTTAAGACCTCTTCTGCCTTGGTGCCAAACAAATTGTCTTTGTTCAATGGTGCGTCCATTTTTAATTTGACATGGTCTGGCAAGGTCGGTTCCTTAAGCCAAGCATACCTTCTAAGGACAGAAACAGTGACTGCTGCCCAGCAAGATGCTTCTAGGGTGTCACAGCCACATTGCAAGGTGTGCTTAGTAACTTGGTATGCAGAATGCATAAGCTCTTGCAATTCTTTATTTTCTGCACAAGCACGAAAGGAAGATATTTTTGTTTGAGGAGTTCCATGGTATGCGGCTGATATTTCAGCATGTGGAACTGACAATTTAGTGCTCTAATAGCAAGAGTTGCAGAGGTGTATACTCTCTTACCCAATCTGTCTAAAGCTTGGGAATCCCTGTCTGAAGGGGTGGGATCCTTAGTGGAGGTTGCTTTAATTCCTTTTGGTCCTTGGGAGAGGACCTCTGGGTCAGCAGTAGGATTTTTGAAAAGGAATTTGTGAGAGTCAGGGACTCTGTAGTACCCGTCAGGTTTCCTGGGAGCAGGAGGAAGGGTGCCAGGAGTCAAAGTGGATTGCATAAAAAAAACATCATCCACAACATCCAGGACAGGAGGAATGGCTAAAGGTCTGTGCTGTGGTAAATCTAAGAATTTCCCAAGTCTCTTTTTTGACTGAAGATAGTCCTGACATTCCCATTGGAAATGCTCCCTTAAAGTATGTAGGGTTTCACCAAATGAAAAATCCTCGGGAGCAGAGGCAGAAGGAATGGATTCTTCCGTATCAGAATCCTCATAAGCAGAGAGGGGTTGCATGTCTTCATATTCAGAAACCTCAGAGTCATCAGACTCCTGTCCAGATAAAACTACTGGGGACAAGTCTCTTTCTTTTGGAAGGGGTAGCCTGTCTTCCCCTAATAAGCATAATAAGGTCTTCCGCCATTTTTAGCATTTAAGATTGAGGCATGGAAGCAGGTGTCTGAACTTGGCTCATTGGTTTTTTAGGCGTAGTTCTTATCCTGGGCCTTAGAAACTCGGTAGTTTTAGAAAGAAATGAAGATGCGAAAGAAGTCGGTTTGTGTCAAGAATTGGTAGTGTGAAGAACTTTCTCGAAAGCTGGTGCGCCTGCTCAGTGGCTCCAGACCCATCCAAGGTAAAGACATCCACAGGATCCTTAGTCGAAGAAAAGTCTCGCCGCATACCGGACTCCGAATGGGTCTCGGTAGTGGCCTGCGAATCCACAGAAGCGGGCATCAAGGGCTGCGAAAGCGCCTCATTGAAGACCGGAGAGCTGACTACTTAACTTAACTTCATGCTGTCCAATTTATTCACAGCTAAATAATAAATACATTACCAGCATTCAACAAAACAAGGAAACCAAAGATCATCCACAAACACGGATCATATGATGATGTTGTTTACTACAATCAATCCCCTTCCTTTACACTATAAATATGACCACATATTTGTAGTTAGTTACTAGACATGCAGTCCAGGAGCCCACTGAGGAGCCTAGCCCAAAATTCATGTTGCCCCAAAGCACTGTCTGGTTAAGTGACTTGCTCAAGTTCGCACAGTAGGCAAATGAGGGCTGAGGGGAAATCAAACCCTGTACCACAGAACTGCAGCTCATAGTCTTAACCCTCTTCTGCACCAACTGCCAGACAAAGGTAAAAAGGGAGGGGAAGGATTCAAACCCCACACATTTGACACAGGAAATATTAACATTAAACCACTATGCTAATTCAAAGTGAAACAGTGGGATGCAGTAACCAAACATTTAGACAGATGCACAGAGATGTGACCATCAATTACAACTTACTCAAAGTCACACAGTCGACATATGGATATGCAAGGGTTCAAACTCTGTATTTTTGCCTCTAGGAAGCAGTGCATTAATACTACACAGAACTCTGATGACTGACGTTACTGACCAACTGTAAACCTTAATGATTCTTAACCTTCAACAATTTATCAAAAATGAAGAGGGATGCAAGAGGCTGATAGTGCAGAGGATTAAGGCTACAAGCTCCTGGATTAAGGCTACAAGCTCTTAATCAGCTGCTTTCTGCAGTTAAAGATGCAAGGTCCGATTCCTTCTACTTTCATTTGGTTACAGTATTACTCTGAGTCTGACCAAGTCACTTAACCAGACAGTGCTCCTGTGCATTGCCATGTGCTACGTTCTGCACTGAGCACAGAGTTGCTATACACTGGTCCTTAGAAATGTGCTACTTCTTGTACTGCATGTTTGTGTACATCAGTCCACTGACGAGAGAGAAGTCATGCACTAGGTAGAATTGCAATGACTTAAAAATCTGCATTAGTGTAAAATGGTCTAAAATTTGCATAGGTGTAGAAGAATTTAAAAAATTCACACTGGTGCACATTGGTCCCTTGAAAAGATGGCTTTGTTTATTAGGTCGACCTACAGGCTTAAATGGAATGATTTAAAAATTAAACTGCTTTGTTGGCTGGCCATTTTGCTCCATTACAGTCCGTCACTGCTTCCAAGTCAAGGGCATATCCCCACCTTAGTTTTTTTTTTTTTTGTACTGGGCTTCTCTACATATGTGCAAATCTAAACTATCCTGTATGGATATGCAAGGTCTCTGACACTAGCATAAATGGAGCAGCCAAACCGTAGTCACAGACAGCAGAGATCTGAATGGGGCTTACCGCACTGGTGAGGAGCTAAAACTGGCTTGCTGTCTTCATGGAAACAAATATGGTTTCTTGGATTTTGGAATTTCTTCTTTCAGGGATTACAGACGTACAAGAACATCCCATAATTTTAATATTTATCACTGGTTTCTTAAATTCCCTGCCTTATTACACTGGGATTACTTCTTTATAGGAAACAGTAATTATGACGTAGGATGTTTCACAGTCCTTCTCAGGGGGAGAGGAAGACAAACCCCTTTATAATTTTGTTGATAGGAAAACAAGTTGATTCAAGAATAGGAGCAACATCAAAGGGCAGAACCTTATGGCTTCAGTGGTGGATTCAGAATGGGGGGGTTGGCATTTCATAGATATACAGGAAAGGTTTAGGGGCCAAAAGCTTACTTGCTAACAAGTTTTGCCTGGAATAGGAAAAGGAGCTTAACATTAATATCAACCTGAAATCCTACCAAATCCAGAAAGCACTGCTTTTCTGGGTGCCAGTGCCTCTTTAAATACTTTTATATGCCTTCCAGACTCACTTGTATGTTTCCAAATCAATATTCTAGATGCTGTTATGTGTGACCAAGGTGAGTTAGGTAACTGGTTCTACATTTTCTGGGACTGTCTAGAGTTAGTTACTTTAAAATGTGAGGTTCAATCATGATGTGATATGCTGTGGCCTGGGAAAAATCATCTTTTCTCCCTTTTACTTATTATAAGGTTTGATAACTCATTGAACTTAAGGCACAAATCAGATAATGGGTCTACTAGAGTATACCGAAATTCCATTAAATCGAATTTTACTTAACCGAGATGACAATACTGAAACCTTAGTTTAATGAACGTTCACATCACTGGAATTTTAATCCAGGAAAGGCGTCAGTTGGCCAACATGGGGAAATTTGCCCTTTTCCTCATTACAGTGTGATCTTGGAGTGGATATATTTTAGTTAAGGGGGGTGGGGAGGTGAACCCCTCCCCCATTGGGGTGGGTTGGACATGCATCTGTCCTTTTGTTTTATATGTTGAACAACTACTTCCTTTCCCAGATTAAAATTCCGGTGATGTGAACATTTGTTAGGTTTTCAGTACTGTTGTCTCGGCTAAGTAAAATTTGATTTAATGGAATTTCAGTCTACTCAAGTAGACCAGATATAACTCATTGAAATTCGACACAAATCAGATGCGAGTGTGGCAACTTCTTTTGTCAGTGGGAAAGAAAGTGACAACTAGAGCTTGGAAGAACAAAAAAGCCCTCCTCCAGCATGGGAGCTTAAAGGTCTTCTTCAGGAATGTTGTGAAGTTGAGATGAACCTGGCAGATACTAGAAGAAAAAAAAAATCTACCTGCCTGAAGTGGGCCCCCTGGGTTAATGTTACAAGTTTATCTATCAAAGTAATATGGTAGTACTTGGGCTATAGGATTATACCACTGAAAGTGCAATTTTTGCAAATGTGTTTGACCGTTTTGAATAACTTAGATTTTGACAGTTCTTTGTTGTTAACCGACTTCAAAAATATACAAATAAAATTGATCAGTGAATTTGTGGAAAAAAAAAAAAAAAAACAAGTACAAGTCTCATGGATGTAGTGGAACTCATAATGGAGGATGCAAACAAAGACATTCTTCCTTAGGAAAACTCTACATACTTTCAATAAAGCTAAGCATTTACAGTCTTGACCTTGATAAAAATTACAGATGGTAGCCAAATATAATTCAAAGGAAAAATAACTTAACCCAGTATTAAAAATATTCACTTGACATTCTAGGACAGTGGGAACATGAGTGGAGATAGACAAGTCCTTGGAGGTAGCCCACTCTGCCTCCCAGTAGATGCAAATGCACCACAACAGCACACAGACAACTGAACATCCTGGGAAGTAAGGCGAGATGAAACTGAAAAGTTCAGAGCTAATAAATGTCTAGTTCCAACACTGCTCTAACTACAGATAACCCTTCATGATGTTCAATGCAAAGATAGGCATTCTGGAGTTATAAAGAGCATACTCAGTCTCTAACTGCCAGAGAGGAAGGTGTGACTGCACAAAGGCCAATCAGCAGGTTTCTTCAGGGGCAAATGTGCTCAGGCTGTTGAGAACAAAATCAGGATTGGGGTCCTTTGTCTTTTCTGGGACTAAAAAGTACCTGAAATAAAAATAGATACGGCTGCGGTGGTGGTGCTGCGGTAGCGTGGTCACCTCACAGTAAGACGTTGTCCTGTTCGATTCTCAGCTAAAGCGTCTTCTGTGCGGAGACTTGCATGAATGGGCGTGCCTTCGTTGAAGGTTGTGCGTCAGAGCTGGCAACTCGGTACGTAAAATATCTACTGCCAATCATTAGCGGACCGGAGTTTCACTGTGGCGACCCCTAACCGGGAAAAGCCGAAAGACACAACAACACTGTTCTGCTGGGAACCTCTTGGACTGCTTAATGAGGGAATGGAAAAACTGGGTGGAAATGAATGGCACCTTGCATCTCCTGTATATAACCAGCCTCAGCCACCAGTTCATGGCTACTGTTTTTCACAGATAGATGAAGGGACAAAAGACTCTCAACTGCCTCCAGACAGGAGCAGTCAAGCAAGTCATCAGGACTTAGCTGCCCAACTACAGAGAACTTTTGTTTCTTGGCAAACAACCTTCCCAGAAGGTTTCCTGGCTGTTAAGGATCTTCCCGAAAACTGTGATTATTTTGTTGTTCCCCTTGTTTAAGCCATATTTGGTGGGGATCTCCTCTGCATTTTAGAAAACATCTTTTGAGAGGGTGGAAATTTAACTTTAAGCACAGCAAGAATATCATCCACTTCCTCCACATTTGCATTTACTTCCAGCCCACACAAAAGTGACATGGTCCCTGAAATAAGATATCTATAACGGTCACTTTTGCATCCTTGGAAAAGTTATTCAGACTTGGGCATGCTGGCAAACAGCTACACCAGATCCTGTGACTCTGGTGGAATATGTAATCAACATTATAAGTTATACACAACATTATGTTTATTATGGTGGATACAGTTGCAGATGGGATCACGAGCTTATCTTTAATAGGTGCATCAGACAAATGACTTGACTGTCTACTACATTTTGTCAGGCACATTTCTTTGAAATTCCGCCACGTGGATTATGTAATTATGCACCTTTAAGGAGAATATGAAGGTTGCATCTACAAGCTTCAGTAAGTAGTCCACTGTCCTATAACCCTCGTATAGTGAATGGACTTCATGGCAATGGAGTGTTGAAGACTAAGTACCCAGCTTACAAGTCTCTAAGCACAGGATACAGAATGCAAACCACTTGTTAATGTGGTGGGGCTGCCATATCCAGGTTCTCCCAAGGAGCACTGGTGACCAATCAGGGGAACAAGAAGATTGCTGGATAGATCAGAAATGTTTCTGTAATGTCTGCTGTGGGAAAGACAAGGTCAGTAGGCCAGTCTCCCTCTCTGATGCATCAATGCACCATCGTTAGGGCCTCCCCAAATATGTGGTAATAA
Organism: Protopterus annectens; assembly: GCF_019279795.1. Taxonomy (NCBI): domain Eukaryota; kingdom Metazoa; phylum Chordata; order Ceratodontiformes; family Protopteridae; genus Protopterus; species Protopterus annectens. The sequence goes on from NC_056737.1 coordinate 620,157,511, forward strand.
AAGAGGGGATGCAGGATAATCAGTATCTTCATCATCCAAATCAACAGTGAGGGAATCTGTATAAGAATCTGTGGGGTCTATATTACATGAACGAGTGATCAAAATGTCGAGTACAAGATACTCTACATACGTTTGATCGAACGTTCATGTAATCGGAACCTCCAAAATTTTGAAATTTGGAGTTCCGAAATGTTTTGGTCTGCCTTCCTGGTGAGTGTAGCATCTGACGTAAACACGCTACACTGTCAGGAATGGCTTTGTAAGAGGATGATTTAATATATCAACTCCAAGATCGCTGTACATTACCGGGAAATTGCCCTTTCCCTACTGTGCAGCGATCTTGGAGTTGGTATATTTAGTTGGGGGGGTGTGGGGGGCACAGCCCCCTACTTTCTTTTAAAAAGTATGTGTGTTTGTGTAGGTGTTTTGAGTGTATGAGTGATGCGAGTGTGTAGTGGTTTGCATGAATTGGTTGTATGTGTGTGTGTTGTATGTTTGGAGTGGGACAAACAAAATCTTTCGATTTTGTTTTTTTCAGTCTTTTTGGGTTTTGATGACATGATCGAGCGATCAAAGTATGTCGAGCATGTTGTACTTGACATTTTGATCACTCATTCATGTAATATAGACCCGAATCTATGTGATACCTCCTGAATACAGACTTCCTATGCATCTTTGTTGCAGGGAAGTCAAAAGAGGAGGAAGGTTTACTTTAGGACCTGAAATGGTCTGAGGGGGCTGCTGAAGGGATTCAGTTCATCTGCTCAAAATGATAATCTATGAGGAGTGATGCTTACAAAACAGAAATATCTGTGTGCAAGACATTTTTGATAGGCACCTTTTTTTCTATACATCTACCATTCAAGGATCCTGCTCCTCCGTAGGACCTCCAATTTGTGTTAAAAATCTACCTCATTCACCAATTCAAGCCTTCTGCAACTGCAGATCTCAAGTTTGTATCTTGGAATATCCTGCTTACTATCACTTCAGCCCAGAGAATCTCGTAATTACAACATTTCCTGTTCACTTTGCTTAACTAGTGCTCCGGAAAGACAGAGTGTCCATCAGAACAAATCCTTCCTACTTTTCTAAAGTTGCAAGAGGCAATTTTAGCTCAAGCCATCAAGCTACTAGGATTCTTCCCCAACAACTCTAATGAAAAATAATATTCGCTGCATTAAAAAGATGTTCACAGAAAGCTCAGATTTCATGCTGACAGAACCAAATCCATCAGGAACGATTTTCAGCTGTTCCCATTATACTTGGAAAAAAATGGTACCTAAAGTTATTTTCAAAATGGCTTTTGAATTGCATTACATTTTAAGAAAAAATGCAAGACTTTACCATAGGACATTCTGTCAGGGCAAGGCTACTTCTCAGGCTTTGTGTAAATGCAGCGTGGGGTGATATTTTTGCAGCAGATATATGGACCTCAGTGGACACTTGACAGGACACTACAAGCTGGATGTTATCACCAGACACTGGTCTTCCTCTGACATCCCCATTATTATTAGGCATTCGTTCATAAAGATCCACCAAAAAATTTTAGCTTAAAACTCGGTCCTGTTGCACCGGAGACTGAAGTTCTGTCCTCATTAGCAAGTTATGTACTTAACAGTAACACCACATATGGATTGATGGATTGATAGGGTCCATCTACATTACCATTCCCACCTTCCTTAAGCTACTCCGACTAGTGCTTTGTAGAACACTGTAGTAAAAATATAGGTTTCACTGTTTATGTAGTTGCTGTAGTAATTCTACCTCACACAGACCAGAGATCTGGAGAAGGGTCTTGAAAATAATTATGGGAAAAACGAAGGAGCCTGGGAAAGTTCCCATTTCTGAGAATAGGAAGTCTGGAAGGTCTTACTATTGTTAATCATGGAGAATGGAACCATCAATTCAACTCCAATGCTGCGCAAGTACACAACTTTCATTTATGCCCATAGTCACACTAAGGACTATATATGGCTGCATTTCTGCACTTCTGGTGTAAAATTAACTTAATAGTTTAGCACATTAAAGTATATGTTTGTATACTGTTGCCACTACGGCACACTTTATCCATCCATGCAAAGCTCTCGAGTCTCACCACTCCTGCAGCACCCCAATGAGCAGCCGATGCCATCCATTCACATAGTTTACTAGATGAGTTAAGAACAGAATCAGATTGTCAGGTTAACTGCTATGATTTATGACCATCTGCTATGACCTTTGACAATCCTTGCTACAAACCCTGAAGATAAACAGGTAAAAGAGGTGTATAGGAAGGTTATACATAATTGATATAAACACAAATGTGAGAGTTTCACAATTTCTTGAAAGCTACTTTTTTAAAATATGTAACTTGGGGTTTAGGAGTGTTATGTGAAACTTATTTGGCGATACCAGCTGCTTATTTTTATGTATGTAAATTTGATAACTTTAAGGTCAGTCTGTATGCGAAACTGATCTTGTTTTATTATTTTTCATTTTTTAGACTTTTGAGTAGCGTAAAGAACATGAGACCTTGTTGCTATGGCTACCGGACGCGCACAATTATTTAAAGCGAACATAGAGCAAGGAAGAGATGGCCAAAGGAACTCTACAATGGAGAATGTAAGAAGGTACACTGTAGTTGAGGAGCAAAGACAATAAAGTATAACCGGGGCCAGTGCTAGCATTTTAGGGGCCCCCCAGCAAATATCAAGTCAGGGTCTCCGCTAAGCACTTCTAGTCTAAGTGCTACAAACTTTTAGACGTAAGCATAGCCATATAGACAGACCTGTAACAGCATGTAATGTGTTATGTGGGATCCCCATCGGCCTGTTCGTGTCAGAGTGACAGGTGTTTGTTTTGGGTGTTGAACTTTATTCTTTAATTTTATATTAACGTCTCATATAGACAATAATTATGCCCAAGCGTCAATGTAAGTTTATGGAGGAGTATTCCAAAGAGTGGAACTATATTAAAAAGGGACGCTATGACAGTGAAGCCGAGTGCACAGTTTGCAATAGTGTTTTTTAGTATTGGTCATGGTGGACGGTCAGATATAAAGCAACACATCACATCAGTGAAACATAGGAACAGACCGAGTGCCCCAAGTAGCAGTATGTATCTTAACAATTATTTTATAAAACACGATTCTAATGAAGAAACGAAAATTAGAGCTGCTGAACTAACTCAGGCCTACCATACGGTAAAGCACCATCACAGCTTTAGGTCAAATGACTGTGCCAACAAGTTAAACAGCGTTATGTTTATTGACTCATCAATTGCATTAAAGTTTAGCTCTGCCAGAACAAAACAATCAGCCCTGATAACTGGTGTTTTAGCTCCATTCAGCATGAAAACTAGCATTGAAGAGATAAATAAATCCCCTTTTTATGGCATTTCAACTGATGCAAGTAATCACGAGGCTATAAAAATGTTGTAGTTCAGTTTTTTGACATATGAAGGGATAAAGTCAAAGTTACTGAAAGTAGCTTCCTTTCCATGTGAAACGTCAGATGAGATAACTAGTTTCTGCTTGAACTGTATTGATGAATTCAAGTTAAATAAACACAGTTGCATTGCATTTTGTGGTGACAATACCAACACAAATTTTGGTGGTTTGAACAGAGTGGGAAAAATCAATGTATTTACAAAATTAACAACTAATTTACATGGTGGTATTGAAGGTGTGGGTTGTCCTGCACATGTACTACATAACTGCATATGTGCAGCAGCTGATAGATTAAGCTGTGACATTGAAGGTATTGTTGTCAAACTCTTCTCTTATTTTTCTATATACACGGTGCGAACAGAGAGGCTAAAAGAATTTTGTGAAATGGTCGACGTCGAATTTGGCACTATTTTGGCGTATTCAAAAACTCGTTGGCTGTCTCTGATGCCTGCAATAGAACGAATTTTAAAGCTGTTTGATGCTTTAAAGGATTTCTTTTTAAACGAGGAATAAGCTCCAAAGATTTTGTTAACATTTTTTAATAATCCTTTAAGTGAGGCATACCTATGGTTTATCCATAGACAACTCAGTATTTTTCACCAAGGAATTAAAAAGATTGAAGGAAGTACAAAAAGTGTTATGGAAGTCAATGATGTATTGGAATGTACTCTCAAAGCTTTGACCAGAAGAAAAGAGGAACGGTTTTTATCATTTAGTGTAAAATCCATTCTTAAACGGGCCAATATTACGCAACAAGACAAAATTAACTTCAAAAATGAAGTTAACGAGTTTTATGAAACCTGCCTACAATATCTTAAAAAATGGAGTGTACCATTCTCTACCTTCTCAAAATTCAAAATTCAAATGTATGCTTTTGAAGGACATCCCCAGTTGGGAACAAATTGAAGAAACTATTTGTTACTTCAACGAAAAAAGTATTGAAATAAAGGATACGTTGTTATTTGATCAACTGGCATCGTTAGCGGATTTTGTAAGTGAAAATATTAAAGAGTGGACTGATGAAGATAAAAAAACACCTCAGTGTCACGAAAAGTGGATTTGTTTTTTCAAAACCCATACTAGGCCAGAACAGAACTCTGAATTTTTGAAGATATGCCAACATTCAATGGACGGACGTAAGAAACAAGATGAGAGTGGAGACCCTTTCTGCAATCCTGCAAGTTCTCTACAATTTCGAAATGGACTGTTATAGTTTTTACAAGTTTATATTAGATAAGAAGGAGGTTTTAACAATGGCTGGGACAACAGCCAAATATCCTCAATTTAAATCCTAGACTAGTGAAATTTAATTTGTTGTGTTGTATTATGTTGTAAAATATGTATAAATAAGTATTCACTGCAAAATTATTGTTTTTGTTTATGATATGCCTCAGTGTTTAAATTAGATTACAAAAGTGAAGGTAAATTTAAAAAGATTTCTAGGTCTCAAAATAGTTAAAATGAGCATATTTCAATAAATAATTTCTGGCGGAGGCTCCCCGGACACCTCTTTAGCTGGAGGGTATCCCCCAAACCCTCCTTGGGTGTGTCCCGTTTTTTTCCAGTTCATGATTTGGTCACCCTAATTTACAACCACTGGCAAAGAAAATAAGGGACTTAGAAATTCAAGGATATAATTGATATGGTAATCAAGAAAAGTTGGCTTTACTTGCAGAGTATATTATTTTTTACCTGATGAAACCAAAAAAGGATATTTTAATGTTGAGGAACATTCTGACACAGTTTCAAGTCTTTTTGGGATACAAAATTAAATGATAAAACAAAGGCAACAGCTGTAAACTACGTACCCACACACAAATTGGTTCAGCAATATCCATACTTATGGGGACATGATAAAATGAAGTACTTAGGAGTATGGGTTAAAAAGAATTCTGTTATGGCAGCGGAGGATGTGTGGGAAGAGACTAAAACAAAAGATAATACAAAAACTGAGAAACTGGAAGCTCTGTTTAATGGATATGGATAGCAACCAGTGGAAATGTTTTTAGTCCCTTAAGTTTTATACACTGGTCAAGCATATTTTTTTATCAGCCAGATGGGGTAGAGTTTTACATGGCAATTAAAGAGCTGAAGGATTTTATCAGGGAGGAGAATAGGGTAAGAGTCAAGTGGATAAGCAATTGATCCTTCCAAAAGAACAATGTGGTTTGAGATTACTAATTTGATGGGATATTTCACAGCTGCAGTCAAGGCTCCTATATACTGCACAAGCAGAAAGCTAGAATTCAAAGTGGAAAGGGATGACGACGAAATGGGAAGAATCTCAAGAAATAAGGAGAGACTGGGATTTTGGATGCAGATACTCAAGGACAACAGCAAGAGCAATGCAGAATAGTATATTCATAAAGTAGCAGAAAGTATAAGAACTAAGCCAACATGGGAATGGAGAAAGGAGAGTCTGGCGGTAGGGATGACTGCAATTAGGGATACAGAAAATAGTCAAGAGAGGGCTGGAATTTACTAGATAAACTGGCAAAAGTAGCAAGATATTAGGAACAAAAAGAGAAGGAAAGGTAACAGAATGGGAAGAGGCAGAGAATACATTTGGACTACATGCTAGAGAAGGTCTTCCCTCCTTTCAAGGACTGATATCAGAGTACAGGCAAAGAGAAATGAATAGGGAGATCCTAAGTGAAAGACTAGCTACTGGCAGAATTTTTAGTTGAATCTGGAACAAATGCTGAAGTTAAAAAGGGATAATTAGTAGGGCATATAAAAATATTGCATGATAATTATAGGAACCATTCACAGGTTAGAAAGGATTGGGAAGAGAGAATTGGAGAATATATGAGAGATCGGAGGCCAAAATTAAAAGTGGGGGATGTCCAACTTCCATTCAGAAAGAAACAAACAATGAGAGAATGTATATATGGCTCCCAAATATGCAACAAAATCTAGAAGATTTAGGACTTCTGCTTGGAAGTGTTTGCACAGGTATTTTAGACCCCAAGCAGACTCCAAAGAAGTTTTCCTAATGTAGATTGCATATAACAGAGGTGTGATACGGAAGAAAAAGGTAACTGGGAACATATTTTTTGGGAGTGTAATGAGTTGGCAGACTTTAAAAATTCCCTACAAACTACTCTGTCAGAAATACTGGGTGAACAAATGGGTTCAACTGAGGAAGTTATTTTTTGAGCTGTGATAAAGTATCTGAATTGCCTAGACATAGTAAGGGCTTGCGGAGTTTAAGTCTGATGGCTGCCAAAAAAGCAATTAGTAGAAAATGTAAATAAAAGTTTAAACTAACAGTATAGTATTAGAAGTACTGAATATAGTAACAGTGATAAAAACTGGAAGTAGGATCTTTAGAAAAGGATAGGAGCAAATTACATAGAAATTAATCTGAATTGTGGGAACAATACATACAGAATAATGTTTTCGAGGAGGAATGAGGTTTAAGGGAAGGCAGGAACTAAATGAGCTATATATGTTTGAATGACAATGACCATATAGAAGATTATATAGGATATATTCAGCTGCAAACATATTATGTATGTCAATATGCTTTTTTATGTATATAAAATGTATGATTACTGAATTATCATTTATGACATAAGCAGATATATTTTTGTTAAAGAAAAGAAATAAAAAAGGAAAATTTACACAGAAACAACAGTGGCAAATGATTCTAGAGTTCACTACTCAAATGACACTTGGGAGGTGGGGAAGCAAAAGGGCCTCTACACCAAAAGTGTATGGTAAGATAATGTCACCAAAAAAAAAAAAAGGATCCCCTTGTAATCATTAGACAGAGACGTGTGTGTGAGTGCGTTTGTTAGTTTTGTATCGGTATACATTATACACGCAGAAAAAGAGGTTAAACTTCACTTTATCTACAGACAGTTGATTTAAAATTGAAATGACAAAGCCATAAATGCTGTGGTAGCGTTGTCGCCTCACAGCAAAAGGTTCTCCGGTTTGATTCTCGGCTGGGGTGTCTTTTGTGCAGAGTCTCCATGTCCTCCCTGCGTTTGTGTGGGTTTCCTCCGGGTCCTCCAGTTTCCGCCCACGTTATAAAGACATGCGTCTGGAGTGTTTCTCCCCAGGCCTCCGCTGAAAATTGGCTCGTTCCAAGTCGGACTTTTCCAGTTAAAAAAAATGTTAAATAAATAAATAAAACAGAAGACCATATAGCGGATTTCCAAATAGTCTTAAGACCAGAACTCTGAATACTGAAATCACAGTTACTGTGTTTTTCAGGATACCTCTTGCATACGCTAGAGGAATTAATACTCAGAGGTACCACAGTGTCAGAATTTTTAGACTATATTAAGACACCATGGCCTTCATACAATATGGTCAGCCATTATAGTCTCAAGAGTGTGCACTGAAATAATATACTGTCAAAGGTAAAGGGAAGGTACACTACATTATATTGGCACACACCCAAGGGAGACTTTGCAGTTTCTTGAAGAGTTCTTTTGATTGCTTGTTTAGTCAAGTTATCCTTTTTTTTAATCTGTGCTACACAGTCAGTTGTTATTTCATATAGACCATAACACTTTTGTGAGTGTTACCCTTAGGTTGCAGCTGTACAACTGTGAAACTACCATTTGCAAGTAAGGGTTGGGGGGTAAAAATGTTCTTGAATACAACACAAAGCATAAATTGGCAGTCGCAATTAAAGTAATTAAGACTCTGTACTTCGGTACAGTCGATTAAGAAAAAAAGAATCTAGCTGAAAAGAGAAAGTCAATTTAAATATTAATACTTTAAATTAAATAATAAAGTAAGCTATTTTGGACTAGTTATTTTACAGTCACGCTTTACTGCCTGGATATGTTTGTACTCGTTAAGGGATTTTTCAGAAGATCAGACTTTGAAATTATGTTGTTATTGTACAGTCCTGCAGTTAATTGGTTATTTTGACTGGCAGTGATTGAATTACATTTCTGTTGCCTGACTGTGGTTTGGTGGTCCACAATATACTTGTGCATGTAAAGCACACACACACAGTTTTACACTAACTCAGTAGTTGGCACTGCTGCATTATACTGACTGCTCCTTCCTCTAGTTTGGTTCTTCAATACATTTCCATCTCTGCGGAGTCCGATCATTTTCCCTGAATGCATGTGGTTTTCCTCCAGGAGCTTTGGTTACTTCCCACATCTCAAAGATCTACCATATGAGAAAAGCCATTCTTCAAAACTGCAAGCAATTACATGGCCATGTGCGAGTGAGTGTGCGAGCACGAACCTTGAGATTCGCCGACAACCTTTTCAGGATGAGTTTCAAGCTCCAGTTCCCCACCCTGCACTGATGTGGGCAAATGGAAAACTGCACGAACAAATGTATATACACAGACACTTCAATGCAGTGACAGAAGTAGTCAAAGTATAATGTGACAAAATGGAAAGAATTACCAGAAAGGTCATGTAATGAAATGGTGCAGAGGGTAAGCCAAAACAGAGTTCCAAAATGGAGGAGATGGGGTGTACCATTATTTTATTTTTTTATTTATTTATTATTTGTTAACTGGGAAAGTCCAACTTGGAACGAAGCCAGTTTTCAGCGGAGGCCTGGGGAGAAATGCTCCAGACGCATGTCTTTGTAATGTGGGAGGAAACTGGAGCACCCGAAGGAAACCCACATGAACGCCGGGAGGACATGCAGACTCCGCACAGAAGTCACCCCAGCCGAGAATCGAACGGGAGAACCTCTTGCTGTGAGGCGACAACGCTACTGCTGCACCACTGCGCCATCCAAATATACCCTTAAATCTCACCCCTTCCTTTTTAGAAAGCAGCAGTGTGTGAATGCCAAATGTTGTATGTTGGTAACATTAAACACACACTGCATGAACATATTAGAAACTTTGTACGTTTAAAAATTGCACAATTTCAATCCATTTGAAGCACTGCACTGAGAACAGCAGCTTATCTTTTAGTTTTAGATAAACTGCAAAAAGTTAAGTGGTGTGCAGATGTTAGGAACCAACTGTTGGAAATGGAAAGTATGCATCTAAAAAGATAGGACTAAAAAAAAGATCTGCATTAAAACCACTTTGTGGTTTAGAAATAAGCTGGATTTTTTAAGTTTTGATGTATTTACAGAAATATATTCCTAAAGGAATTCTTAAACAATGTTTATACATTACAATGCAATTACATTGTCTACTGGTTGTCATGTGACTAAAAGGGGTCTGCCCGATAAGATCGAAAACGCACATATCCAAAAACGATAAACACCAAGATGAAAACACCAAATCTTTAGTTAAATGACACAACCAACAAGTTACCCAGGGAAAGCAGACAGTCGGCCAACATTTGGGAGTTTACCCTTTTCTCCACTATAGTGCAATCTCCGAGTTGCTACAATTGGTTGGGGGGGATGCAGCCCCCTACTCGTGTGGGTTGAAGTGCTTACATGTGGTTTCTTGTGCTTGTTGGCCCACCAGTAACTTTCCATCAGTAAATTGTTGGTGTTGAGTGGAGTCAGTTAAGTGACGTTTCTGTGTTTTTGTCTCTGTGTTTCGTTTTCAGGTATGTGGGTTTTCAATGTTATCAAGTATACAAGACTAAAAGAGATGATTTTTAAATAGGCAACACTGACGTATGCTGCTTTACTGTCTGGTGACTGCTCAAAAATATTAACAGAGTTGTTGCATCTAACAGTGTAACTTTGACCTGTATTTATTTAGCTAAGTTTATTCAGCTGAAGTAATGTCTGGTAACTGTTTTATTTAGAAATATTAAAAGACTAAAAATAACCTGTAGAAGCAATTGCATATAAAAAGTGAATGCACATATAAACTCTAACAGGAAAATGTAAAATAATGCTAAAGTCAGCAAGTTAGTCTCAGAAATAAAAACACTAGTATAGAAAAAAATAAACCACTCACAATCCTTTAACATCAGTAATTGGAAATAACACCCCAGTACTGTGGTGCAGAAGGATGAAGTCCTGACCATGACCCAAATGACCAGAGCTCAAGTAATAGCACTGGCGATGGAAGAGCTATGCAATACAGGGTGGGACTTAGTTACTTGCACTAGTTTACCCACCCTGGGGGTAGGGCAGAAATGGTGGTCCTCTCTTGTTCAGCCAATTATCTCCCAACAAACAGCAAAGAATGTCCCTGCCATGATGTGACCACCAACATCAGCCAATGGGTACAGGATTAGTACAATCACAAAACCCTGATGGCTGGCTGACTGAAAGCTCCAGATGAAGTGAGAGCCGATGGTCAGCAGGCAAGAAGGGATAAATAGCATTAAAAAAAAAAATATATAGAAATATTAGCCCAGCGCGGTCTGGAGATAGCCTAAGCACTTTATGTGACAAGGATGTGGAGATGGAAAGCAACATGGTGCATTACATGATATGGTAAAAACTAAGCCAGGGGAAGTATAAATTGTGAAGTAATCCTAATGTTTGCTGCCTTAATCTTAGGAGTTACCGATGATGGACCCACTCATCAGATTTTCTTTATTTCTCAACATGATAACCTGGTAAGTGAGATGGTTTATGCACCCTTTTCAGTCACAAACCAGATGTAAAAGCCCAGAAGTGAAAAAAAAAAAAGAACACATGGAGTAAACACATAGTGGAGTATGTATTACAGGAATTTATGTACACAAAAGCATTCATGCAATTAATTTAATGCTTACATTTACAATATGTACATATAGGAGAAATGTTTTCATTTGAAATGTGCAAGTACATACAGTACACAGAAAAATGTTAAGATGCAGCAATTATCCAGTGTCAGAAAAGTAGGTACATTTAGATTCATTCTGCAGATATTGCCTAAGATTTGTTTTTAAATGTCACAAAAGTTTTAGGTCAGTAGGTAGCTGGTTCCAAGTGGTAGGGCCTTACATATGTCCGCAATCTCAAGGGCAACACCCAAATCTGCTCTGAACTGGTGGTCAATAACACACAAATGCTATAGCTATAGCCAACCTGATGGCAGACAGGTTCAGTGAAAACTTCATCACCCTGTCCCTCCCATCAGTAAACCAGGACATCCCCACTACCTGCCCCCCTCCCCTCATCACCAGGGAGCAGGTCCTTAATGACCTCTCAAAGGCAAAAAATACAGTCTCCATGGGACACAGTAACATCCCTGGCTGTATCCTACATGAACTCAGGCATGAGCGCTCAGCTCCATTAGACACCCTATTCAACCAAAGCCTGAGCACCGGCTTCATCCCAGCTGAATGGAGGACCGCCACGGTCATCCCTCTACACAAAGGTGGAGCGTTCACTGACCCAGGCAATTATAGGCCCATTAGCCTAACTAGCTTGATCTGCAAGGCCATGGAACGCATTATCATGAACCTTATAAACAAGAATATTAGCAAACTCTAAACACATGACCACATGCAGTTTGGTTTTGTCAAAGGGAGGTCATGCCTGTTAAACCTGGTCGACTTCTTTGAAACATTCACCAAAGCCATAGACGCGGTGAAGACAGTGCACACCGCTTACCCTGACCTAGCCAAAGCCTTGACACTGTTCCCCACTTGGGCATAATAGATAAACTCCCCCCAACTAGGCATCAACCCGTATGTTAACAGATGGGTAGCTAACTGGCTCACTGATAGAACCCACTCAATCAAAGTAGGGAAAGCCACCTCTAGTAGTAGACCCATAACAAGCAGTGTACCCCAAGGATCGGTCTTGGGGCCTCTACTGTTTGGGATATACTTTTCTGAGGTGCAAGCCAAAACCAGTAGTCTGTGGCTGACCAAGTTTGCAGATGACTGCAAGCTGGGCGCCGTCTTAAATTCCCCTAGTGATGTGAACATCCTCCAAGAGGGCCTTACTCAAACTAATGACTGAGGCCATGCTTCTGGCACCAAACTGAATGCCAAGAAATGCATAATTATCCCATTTGGGGAAAATGTCATTCCCACGAATTAGCACATTAATAACAACGTACTAAGCATGCAATCAAATGTGAGGGATTTAGGCACCCAGGTTGATAGCAACCCGACTTTGACCACCATGTTGCCTCCCCGTTGTATGTAAGGCTTTCAACATGGCCCACCTCATAAGGGTATTTCATCCAGGAACAAGGAGGTCATAACATCCCTGTACTCCTCCATTATCAGACCCATTATCTAGTACAATGCCCCCTTCGGCATGTACCTTGCCAAGCACATAGGTTAATGACCAGGAAAATCCAGGGTCTCAAACAACTATCCTATACAGACAGGCTAAAAGCCCTGTCCCTCTACTCAGTCTCATACAGACTGCACAGAGGTGACCAGTGTCTGGCATACAAGGTCATTTCAGACCCCAGCCTTGATGGAGTTGCTGCATATCCGTAAGACAAACTCCACTCACGCAACCGCAAGCAAGGCCTTAACCTGGTTTGTGACATTAATAGAATTTGTTGGCGGGATAGATTTTTGTCCCAAAGACTTCCCCATCTGTGGAACAGACTCCCTTCTCCATGTCAAGCAGAGTACCTCTCTAGCCCTCTTTAAGAGGAACCTGGAACACTGGATGGGAAACAGAAAATATACCCCTGATCCCACCTGTGTCCCTGCTGGACAGTGGAAACAGGTGCTGACTTTGAAGGAACATGGGTGAATTCTTGGCTAGGCTTATAAGGGCCTCCAGGCCAGTAGCCTAGTACCATCATATGAACATCATCAGTTCAGTAGATATGTACATCCAGTAATTTCTGCGTAATAAAGAATGGGGGGATTGAAGGGCACCTATATGAAAGGACTCTTCATGGATGAAGGTGTTTTGGTGTACATCTATGATTCTGTATCTTACAGGAAACTAAAAGAATCAAACAATATCAAAGTCCTTACAAATCTTGAAAGACCTCCTGGATGGCTACGTACTTGAGAAGTACCTACACCCTCTTTATTCCAGCTGCCTTTTATCAAGGTGGAACATCTCAAAAAGGACACAGACTTGGCAAAAGGCAAGCAGGAGAATATTTCACACTAGCATGACTATCACTTCCATTATCCTCACATCAGTGCTCATCTTAAATTGCAACCATGCATAAAGTAAACATCTCCCCATTACCACCTCCACCTGGGGGGGGGGATGCTTAGGAAGAGAGTAAATGCTGTCAGTGCCTGTTCTGTAAAATGTAAATGAGCTCAGCCTCTGGGACTGCAGCCTTCCTGGAAGCCAACTAAGGAGATCTGCTGATTTCCATTCTTACTGGTCCTAATGTAACTTTCAAAGGTACCTTGGGCCACACCAACTCCTATACATCCTTGTGAAGGACACTGGGTGGAAAAATTTCACTCTACCACCCCAAGAGTATTAAGGGTTTATGCTTTTCCACTTCAGTGATTTCAAGAACTCAATTTCATGACCCAACAACAAGAGAACCTTTAAAGGTACTCTATCCTAAGCGAATAAGGTATGGTGGCGTTGGGTGTACCAACATATGGCTAAGCTGCATCATACCACCCTGGTAAATCCACCTGCTGCATCAAATACCACTCAGACAAGCACTGTGTCAAATGCAGAAGCCTGTGCTTTAATTCTTAAGATCAGGATCAGACACCCCCCTCCAAGATGTTGAACTTTGTCTAGAAAGTCTCATTAAAAGTACAGTTGAGTCAAGTAGTTTAATACCCTCAAAGATAGAGAGGAGGATGCAAACATTCGGCACTCAAGTCTATCCAGAGGCAATGATTTCTAGACTGGGAGATGGATCACTGGAGACTGAAGAACAGTGCTCCTTTTCATGGTCAATGTTGAAACTCTAGCAATTAGTCTGGGAAGCCCTGGCCACAGCTGACACTCCTTAGGGAGATGGAATATATCACCTACCTATATATACATAGGCAACTAAGTCAGGATGCTCACAAACAATGTTCTGGAATTATGTCAAAGGTGAAATCACCTGTGAAGAATGCTCCAATGCCCAAAAGACAGTGGGCCTTGACCCTGCCTGGAATATTTTTGTTATAGGGAGTAAGGCAATAGCCTTAGACAACCATTAGGAAATGGTCTGTTTTGATACAGGTTGTCCCTTCTTCTTACCTTCAAAAGAAATGAACAAACTGATATGAAAACGTGAAAGATTTAATTCTATCAAGTTAGTATCAGAGTTACCTAGGGACACCCAAGGTATGGAGTATCCTTTCTCCTTCACATTTAGGTTCAGGAAAGAAAATGGGGAGATGGACAGTTTGGATACCACTTTAAGCATAAAAGGAGGATTAGTCCAATGAGGTGCTGTTGTGGCAAGAGAACATTTCAGACTGGGAGCGCTTGTTATTTACAAATGTAGCTGGGGCATCGATTTGGGGAGTTTACTGAAATATGGCCTAAGCAACCGAAACAGAGAAGCAGACATGCATCACGGAGCTAACATTCTTTCCATTAGGAGCGGCAGAGAAAATCTGGATCAACACCTGGTACAACAGACCTACCTTAATTAAAATAGACAATAGGTCAGATTTAATAACACCTACACTAAGTGTATTCTAGTCACTCAGAAAGATACTGGATACTTGAGAGTTTTTGTCTTTCCCAACTGGATACTTCGAGAGTTTTTGTCTTTCCTTACATTAGTTTTAGAGAGGAACACAATGTATAAACAATAGGATTGCCAGCTCACATTCTCATTGTCACTTTGAGGAGTTCAAAAGGACGACACATGTGCTTAGGTCAACTTTCTGTGGCAAAAGCTCAGTACTGAAAGGCTAAATTTTTCTAGGGAGTCCTGAAGGGATGGGGCATAGTCTTAAAGAGTTTGACCATCTCCAGTAAGGCAGGATGCAGACACCTCCAGGCAGACTGGGGCACTGAACACGGGATGGACCCTTGAACACTTTGCTGGTAGTAGGCAGGTGGAGGGCTCAAAGCCTGGGACCCACTGGCAACCACTTGGATATACAGACCCTCACAACAACTTGCAGTTATTTATGTGGAGTTTCATAACTTCGTGAGGCTGCTGCTTAATTCTGACAAGATTGCACTGAGCCGACTGGTCTCCTTTAAAATCCTGTCCTTTATTTAAAATCCTGCCCTTTATTCACATCTGAATAAGGACTGCATCTAAGTGGTGATTGCATTTAACTGGCAAAGCTATGGAATGCATCATCATGGGACCTAATAAACAAGGCTATAGGGAATCTCCAAACTCTGGATACCACACAGTTTGGATTTGTAAAGGGTAGATCTTGCTTGGTCGCCTTCTTTGAGTCAAGTCACCAGAGCTGTGGATGAAGGCAAGGTGGTTTATACAGCCTACCTTGATCTGCCCAAGGCCTTTAATACCATTCCCCATTCAGGAATCATAGAAGAACTCACTATTTGTGTCCTTCTCTTCTGGACACTGGGAATGGTGTTCCCAGTTTTGCTAAGTCACCCTTTCACACTGGTTGTCACGGTACATTTCTTTTGCTTATCAAGAAAGTGTACTGACACTGTTTGGCTCCAAAGACTCATTCCATCAGATCTGTGGCATTGTATACAGCCTTCTTTTCTAGTGCTCCAATTGATGACATACATGCTGCAGGTACCTGGTCCAAGGTACATACCTTCATCTCACACTATAAATTAGATACACAGTCCAGATCTAGAAACACCTTTGGTTCAGATTCATAGATCCGTACTACCTTGTGGGCCATTTTAAGCCTAGCTAATTACCTCATGTGAAAATCAAACCCTGCACCTTCTGCTTGTAAGGTAAACACCTTAACCATTATGCCAACCACCCCCTCCAAAATATCCTTCCAGAAGGCCTCCCAAATGAGAAAGTAGCTGGTACTCTGTCCCATATGTTGAGGAATGGAAGGAAAACAACATCAGATACGGAAGTTATGTATTCACATAATGACAGATCCCGTGTTGCCTGTTTCCATCCTTCCTCTCACCATTCCCCTTAATGCTCGCATATTCAGTTTTTTCTTATTATGTTTACGTTTCTAGTCTAAGATGGTTCTAGCTGACCTTGACTTGACTCGCGAGAGTCCTGCATTTCTCTTTCACTCTCTTTTCTCCACAGGGCAGTGTTTATCATAGCCAAGTTGTTTATCTGTTAATACCGTTATAATTTTAAATTCCCTTTTGTTGGCATGTGAACTCAATCAAAGGTAGCGCATTCCTTACACAAGGGATGATGAGAAGGGGAGGAGCCTGAGGACCAGATCCAAAGTTTAGAAGTAGCTGAAGTCAGATCACAGATCCATACTTTGAGGAAGGAAGAAAACAGGCACAGGTTTATTGTTAGAGTCAGCACATAATCTTCTTTTAATAGTACTTGTGTGCCAGTGTGATTTTACTACTTTAGATTTTGGTACTTGCGTATTATCGCAGCCAGATTTGGAACTTGCCCTCATTGCTAAATTTAGAGGGAAACTACTTCATGTTACAGTGAAATGGGGTGTATCAACTCCAAATTACTTTTTATCACATTGCTTGTGAAACAGAAAGGAAACAATGGAGAAAATACTCTTCATGGGTACCATCCTTTAGCACCGTGAGGGAATGGGAAGTTTGGTTAAGGCATACTGTAGCAGCTTGCCGGTAAGAGCAGCTATTCAGGGTTGTGATTAATGTGCGTCTTTACATGTACATTTCTACCCATTTTCTTTTGGACTGACTTCATGGAGGGCTGAAGTAAGGCGTGCAATTGTTTATTTTTCCTTGCGCTGATGTGTTGTTTATAAGTTGTGTTTTGGTATTTATAGGGCTGCGAACGAGTGCAACATGCTTAGTTTCAAGACAGACTACAAAGCCCATGTTGTTTACATGCCGTTCACGGATTTCTAATTTTGCTGGGAATCGTTTTTTTGAAATGACTCTTCAGTAAGAGTAAATAGTATGATAATTATATTTCACCGGGGAAGAATCTGGGCTTGTTTATGTGGTAAGTGCTGCATTATTTCTCTTCCCTGCTGTTTTTCCTTTGCATTACATTATGGTGCTAAAGCGCTACCCAGGAAGAGGAATTTGGCCGTTATTCCTGTTCCTCTTTTGGAACCCACATGAGACAATAGTGATTTTCAGTGCACAGACCCCTTTTCAGTTTACTATAAAGTCGTTTTGCAGTATCAGCAATTACACCAGGTTCAAAATCTGGTTGCGATAATACACAAGTACCTAGATTTTAAACTCCAAGAAAATACTATGGTGTGCAGTGTTAAAAAACTGGGTCTTCCACACAGCAAAAGCTTGAGCAACTTATGGAATGCTGGACTGAATGACAGCTCTTATAAAGAAAGAAAACATTTACTGTAAAACTTAAGTAAACGGGAAAAATGTTAATATGGTTCGCTTTCTTTTCTATTAAACGTCTGTGCACCTATGTCTTATATGACAATTTAATAAAGATGTTAAAGTACAGCACACAAGCATTAATATATCCAGAGCACAAGGACTACAACTTTACCGTACCACAAAGATGGTAACCATGTTCTGAAGTAACAGCTCCTCAGGAATATGTAACAAGTAGCATCCCACTAACAAGTTACCAATATGAAAAATAGGTCATAAACAGAAAACAAAGTAAAAAAGAAAAAAAAAAAAAAAAAAAAAAAAACACAAACACTTCTAAGTTTCTGTTCTTCTTTCACATACACTGACAGTGATATTAAATAGCAGCGTAAACCCCAGCACAGCAATACTGACTTCCCTGACAAGTTAACACCTTTATCATTCCATAATCTCTTTGTAAAGCAACGTATTAGCACTGGCATTAACCTAGTACAAAAAGGATAAGTCTTTGACATTAGTTACCCCACAATCATGTCTGACGGACCTTCTTATCATTGCTCTTTATCCAATTACTCATACAGACAACAGCAGTAAATTCCACAGTGGTTAAAAGAGTGAACTTCATACCATACTGAACTACAAACTACGAGAAAACTAACAAAATGCATCCATTACATAATCTGTTTTAAAAAGAATTCAAAGTGCTAGCATTAAAAGTATACTTCACTACAGCATAGTCACTATAGCCAAATCTGTACTATTTAATGGGCCAGTCAACATTTCATCCCTACAAAAAGCTAAATATATCATATTCTGTGACAAACTTACAACAGCATCTTTTGTTTGGCTATGGTTCTCTGGTCACCATGACAACCTTCTACTGAGTTTCCTTTACCAAAGCAAAGGAAAGCACATCTCTAGCTACAAAAAATGGCTGCAAGAGCACAAACACAAACAAAAGGAAATCAAATAAACAGCCATGCCCTCAAGGCACATCATATATGCATGCTAGTTCCAAAAATGTTTACAAAGATTAAAAATTCAACTGCAATTGAATCAGGCTGAATAATATGCAGTGGAGATATTAGTCCCATTGGTTAGAAACAGGTTAAAGTTCTATCTCAAGAGCTATTTTTTTAGATGTGAGACTGTATTTTGCAAGTGCTTCTAAACCAAACATGTGAAAGATTTACTTCCTATGAAAGTGCTGCAAGACAAACACAGGAATTCCACGCCAATAAGTTTAGTAGTTACAGTGAAACATAGAACAGTGCAGCTATCAAACACTTCAAAACTAGGAAATGTGTTTCTTTTGAATATTGTCATTGTATAACAGCAGAACACCAGGGCATAGTCATGGGCAATCTGTATTTTTATCCAAAGTAGATGACCCTTAAGTTTTGTTATTTAGGCTGTGCCCTTGTGATATTGGTTAAAAATTAATTATACAATGACCCCCCATTAATATTCCAAAACGTGCACGCTGATTGGCCAGGGTGCCTGTTGTAAATCCCATAATATACCAATGGAAAAATGTCCAGTCTCCCGAACTTTTTTCCATTGGTATAAAAAAAGTGTCCAAACTCTATATATACAAATAAATAAATTAAAAAACTGAGCAATGGAGACTTTCTTTTCTCCGTTGCTTCTGTTTCAAAGCATTGATGTACTGGGTATGCATGGGAATGCAACTCCCATACGTATGCGCAGTACATCAACACAAGGAAGCAGTATACCACCACTGGCAGAAGAACAGTAATGTGCTGTTATACAAAGATATTATTTAAGAAAAGTAAGTATTTTTTTCTTAAATAATGTCATTATATAATAGCAATAACCGACTCCGTGGTTGTGTTATATTGAAGACTTACCAATAGTTAGCTTTAATCATTCAGGCTTCGCCCTTGTGATTAAACTACGCCAACCGTGGGTAAATCTTCAATATAGCACATCATGTTGGTTATTGCTTAATTATCAACTCCCTGTCAAAACAGCCTTCTAAAACTTATCTGATGCTCATCATATTGATCATTGCTGCAATAGCCTTGGCTATATAGGTTTTATCCAGCCAAGGATACAACAACAAGCCATATTCTAAAGCTTCAGGAGACCTTCCATGCACCCAAACTGTCAAGCATCTCGAGCTGAGCTGACTAAAAGACAAGTTTGGTCAAGAAAACCTTCAGAGCTTTACTGCTGCCTAAGAGTACTCCAAAGCTTTCTGGATCTACGGTCAGCTTCTGCTTTCCTTTGCTGGGAAGACAAGTTCCCTTTAAGGAAAAACAAAAAATTCCTTCATATTGTTGATGTTTTATTACTTTCCTCTTCAGGAAACTTATTTAAAAGGTAGGAGTGTTGTGTTTTAATGAACTGTGACAGACGTTTAAATGGTGTGCTTGTTTTTTCTGTCAGAGTAAAAGATGAGTAAAGTAACTAAAAACTTTTTTGGAGGGAGAAATATAGCATTCCCATTTTTCCTGACAAAAGGAAATAGAAAAACAAGCATGTACCTACTACTCCCCAATTCTGGGTCTGGCTCAGGATTTAAATTGGCCCGTTGATCCTTCTCGCAAAGTAGTTTCTGGTTAAAAGAAAGAAAGATTCCTTTTTTTCCTGAGAAGATTCACGACAGTTTTTCCCCTCAGACTTCAGATTCAAACTCAGAAAGGAAAGCTCGGTTTCTGATTCTCCCTGTGGGGTTTTCTTTCTCTTAGACCATTGCTAGAATGTGCTTGTGTTTTCAGTGGGAGAACACTGAGGTTTCTCAATAACTTAAAAAAAGTTGTTACTGAAGGATTTTCCAGAACCTACAGATATTTCTCCTGTTCAGTCTGCTTTACAGAAAGTGTGCGTTACTGCCAACATTTTTTTAGATCGTTAGCCAGCTACTCCTAAAAAGGCAGACAGGATGTATAAAGTTCCTCAGCGTTTTAACTTTTTATACACTATTCCCAAACCTGAACCTGTAGCTATAGCTTTAACTGATCCCACTTCTGCTAAGCACTTAGCTAATTCTAATCCTACTCTTTCTGATTAGGATGGGGAAATTATTGATATGCATGGAAAAAAAAGTGTATACTTGTGCAACTTTCAGAATTTTGAATTGCAATGCAAATATGTTACAATTGTTCTGACAAACTGTAAAAGTATGAGGAATGTTTTATCTGTACTTTCTTCTTGTGAAGAAAATCTACTTTAAATAACCCACTTTCTTCTAATGCACAAGTCACAACCCATTGTTTACAGTCTGTGTAGGATTCAGTTGATGCTTCTTTCACGGCTTTGGCCACTGGTACTACAAGGAGGTTTGCATGGCTGCATTCTCAGACCCTCCCAGATGATGTTAAAACATTAAATTCTCCATTGGATAGAGATTTAGTGTTTGGTCCCTCTGCTGCAGAGGTGATCAAAATGTTTGATGAAAGGGGCAAGCTGATCCAGGGAATCTCTAAGATTTTTCAGCCCTCCTTTTTTCCAAATTTTCCAACAAAGGGATTTTCCATCTTCAATTTTTTGTTCTTGTCAGAAGAAAAATCTTTTGGTGGTGACAGATTTCCTTAAATCCAGGAATCCCCTTTTCCCTCCTTGCTACAAAACAGTCATGAAATACACTTTGGACTGTGCTTGGGGAGAAGTTTCAGGAAGGGAGGGATAAAAATGCAGTGTGTGTGGGATACCAAGTATTGACGCAAGCACATAAATATCAATAAGATGTTTACCATGGTCAAGGCAATCAACTCTCTGAACTATCTTTGGTCCCCGGGACCTCTTCAAGTTGTTACAGTGAATACCACAGATATGTGGTACATCAACAAGCAATGGGTGGAACCAGGTCATATCCCCTTTTCAGATTAGCCAGGATAGCTTGGGATACAGCTTCACAGCACAATCTCAAATCTGTTGGCTTCTTAGATTCTGTCAGAGCAAAACTGTGCGGCAGACAAGCCGAGAAGGACCAGAGTAGACCCTCACAAAATGGAAACAGGATCAGAGGGTCTTCCTAAGATTTGATCCATGTGTAGGGAGTCCCTCAAGTAGGCCTCTTTGCCTCCACTCCGAACAATCAACTAGAAAGATTCTACTCCAAGACCCCATGCAAGCAGGCCTGGAAGACAGATGCCCTTTCTTTTCCTTGGGCAGGAATGTTCCTGTATACTCTCCCACTCTTTCCACCAATATACAAGGTGGTTCTGAAGATTCAGAAGGAATTCCCCAAGATTACTGTACTGACTCCCTTCTGCCCCAGGCGACAGTGTTTCTCCCTTCGTTTGGAAATAGCTAGGAGCAATTACCACAAGCTTTCCACCAATATACAAGGTGGTTCTGAAGATTCAGAAGGAATTCCCCAAGATTACTGTACTGACTCCCTTCTGCCCCAGGCGACAGTGTTTCTCCCTTCGTTTGGAAATAGCTAGGGGCAATTACCACAAGCTTCCTCACAGACTGGATCGACTCATAAGAATAAGGGTACTTGAAAAACCCCATCAATCTACTTCAATTGACTGCCTGGATGACAGGATCTTAATTCCTTTTAGGCACCTGTTTACTGAGGATGTGCAGCAGGTCCGAATGGAGACAAGAAAGCCTGCTACTAGAAAATTATACATTAGCAAATGAAAAAGTTTTTTTTAGTTGGTGCAATCAATATAACCATCACCCATTCTGAGCTACCTGTTTTCTGACTCTAAAATATTTATGTTAGTTGCTATCCTATGGCCTTTCTTATTTCTTTATCAAGATTTGTTTATCAGATATTTCATCATGTTTGCCCATGGATCCCCCTCTTATAATGCAGTCTCATGTCAAGAGGTTCTTGAAAGTGGTTTTGCATAAAAGGCCTCCAAGAAAACCAGTGGACCCTTCTTGGGATCATAATTTTATTTACAGAAGCTAACGCTTGCTCCATTTAAACCCACTAATCTGTCTGACTCGAGGTTCTTAACATGGAAAACAACTGTTCCTTTCTTGTGAAAGTATGAAAAAAGGGACAACTTGTGTCAAAACAGACCACTTCCAAATGGTTGTCCAAGGCCATCACCTTTTACTATAATCACCATAACAAAAATTATTCCAGGCAGGGGCAAGGCTTACTCTACCTAGGCTTTGGCTTCATCTATGGCTTTTTTTGAAAAGGGTTGTATTCTAGACATACTCTATAAGCTGCTACTTGGGCCTGCCTGACAGTCTGGGAGCTTGGAAGTTGCTTTGAAACTTTTGAAGATGGCCAGCTTATACCTTTAGCAGGATATAACCCATATACCTAAGGCTATTGAAGCAGTGATCATCCAAACATCTACGATTATGCTAAGTTTAACTTGAAACACTTTCCCTATTGTTTCTACATTCTGGCACCCATGAGCCTCCCATGAGAGGCTTCAGAATGTTGCCACATCACCATTCCAACCACAATTACATAAGTACCTTATAAAATGCTCCAACTATACTGATATTCCCGAAAGATGGGTGGAGAACAACTAATTCCTTACATTGTATTACACTCGTTTAAAGTTATACTGCAAATTATTTTGTACAAGTCCCCGCTACCACCTCTGAAGTCAAGGAAGGCACATTTTTACCAAACTAAAAGTACAACAAGTAATATATAAATCTTCACTTTGGTAAAAGCAGGCCCAGCTGTCTCTCATTAGACACAAATGAGATTTGTGACAGTAAAACTAGCCCATCATAAAATGAAACCTACGCCAACAAGATCCAAAGGGTCCAACAATTGTAGCAATAATCAGCACTAATTCCCCAAGGATGTAGCCACGATCCAAATACTTATTTTTATACAGCTTTTATTGCAACCAACAAACAGAAAAAAGCACTACACTGGTTAAGCGCTTTCATGTATGTCCATACACTTCATCAGAACAAGAATGATGGTTAGATTCAGAATTTAAATACTTAAAAAAACGCCAAAAGTCTTTGCTAATAGAATAATTGTGCTTTTACACTTAAAGCCACAATACAAAGCTCTTCCAAATATACATTATCCGACACCATTTGTAAAATGTAACATAAATCTAATGTCAACATATTTCAAAAATACTTAATTATATCCTACTCTTGATCAATTCAAATTGATTTAAAATACATTTAAAATATATCAATGTATAGTGAATGAAATATTGTCTCCAATCAATAATACAAATAACATTTCATAACTTGATTCAAATATATACTATCATTATTATAAAAGTATATGTATAAAAATACTGTGTTAAATGTATTAAATATGCAAATATGAAAATTTATTAGTATGTAAATATAAAAATATGATAAATCTTAAAAATTATGTTTAAAAGTTAAAAAATGTGTACTTATGTGAGAAAATATTTAAGGGTATATACAACCCCATAAATTTCTGCATCAACTTTTAATAAGGGGTTTAGTGGGAATGACTTCATTTAAGCCAGGAAAACATGCTGCATTAAGTTTAATTTGCCATTTAATTTCCCTTTCTCCCACAAGGATTTTGATGTTACCACCCCTGGGGTTCGGTTTCACAATTTCCAAAATGGCAAACTTATAATTACAGCAAATGTTGTTACTGGCCACATGACGGTATAAAGCATTGTTCACATCTTTTTTCTTAATACAGTACATGTGGTCATAAATTCTATTCCTGAGCTGCCTGTCAGTCTTCCCTACATAAAAACATTGACAAGATCAACACATAGCTAAATAAATCAAATGTCGAGATTGACAGTTGCCATTTGCAAACCATCTTGTTAACATTGTTTAAATATGCAACTGTCTCCCTCGAATATATATGAGCATTGTGAACAGTGTCCACATGCCAACATTTAGACTAGGAAGAGGAATTTGTATTAAAATCGGATTGGATGAAGTACATTACCTGTTATGTTCGATATTTGGATGACTTGTTTATTTTGTGGAAGGGGGATGAATTACAACTTCAATGTTTTATTGATTATATTAA
Source organism: Protopterus annectens (assembly GCF_019279795.1). Classification (NCBI taxonomy): domain Eukaryota; kingdom Metazoa; phylum Chordata; order Ceratodontiformes; family Protopteridae; genus Protopterus; species Protopterus annectens. Next base: position 620,182,062 of record NC_056737.1, read on the forward strand.
TAACACTACCACGTACCTACAGTTTGTACACCAATTTAATCGGGTGGGGATTAATTATTTAGATGCGTTTATATACAGTGATGGTATATCCTTTCAATCCCATATATACAGAAAGGATACCTTCAGCAATGGTTACTTAGATTTCAGTAGTGCTCACCCGTATTCCCAGAAACGTAGTATAATCAAGGGGCAGTGTATCAGAGCTGCTAGGATGACGTCCTTGGAAGAAAAAATGAAACAGGAAATGGATTTTATTGGGAAGTTGTTTAGGGATAAGGGTTACCCTGACTATATGATCAAAGATGTTACCCAGTACGTTATTCATGAACGGGGTAAAAAATACCCACCATTATTAGGGAAGGGATTCACTTCATCTTCTTCGAATATTAGTACAGATGATACAAGGAATCCCAATAGTAAAAACAATAATAGTGAAGGACAATATTCTAAATCCTGTATTTTGAAATACGGGCAGCACGTTGGTAAGGTTAAAGAAATAATTAATACCAACTGGAACATTATTACCAGCGATGAGGGAATTAACAAACAAATAAGTGACAAGCCTATGTTTGTGTACAAAACAGGGTTCAATATAAAAAAGATTATTGAATGGAAATCTAGCAGGCAGTGTTTAAAAAGGTCTAGTATTAAAACAGGAACCAGGAAATGTGGACACTGTTCACAATGCTCATATATATTCGAGGGAGACAGTTGCATATTAAACAATGTTAACAAGAACAAAATTTGGTTTGCAAATGGCAACTGTCAATCTCGACATTTGATTTATTTAGCTATGTGTTGTTCTTGTCAATGTTTTTATGTAGGGAAGACTGACAGGCAGCTCAGGAATAGAATTTATTACCACATGTACTGTATTAAGAAAAAAGATGTGAACAATGCTTTATACCGTCATGTGGCCAGTAACAACATTTGCTGTAATTATAAGTTTGCCATTTTGGAAATTGTGAAACCGAACCCCAGGGGTGGTAACATCAAAACCCTTGTGGGAGAAAGGGAAATTAAATGGCAAATTAAACTTAATGCAGCATGTTTTCCTGGCTTAAATGAAGTCATTCCCACTAAACCCCTTATTAAAAGTTGATGCAGAAATTTATGGGGTTGTATGTACCCTTAAATATTTTCTCACGTAAGTACACATTTTTTAACTTTTAAACATTTTCTAATTTTTAAGATTTATCATATTTTTATATTTACATACTAATAAATTTTCATATTTAATACATTTAACACAGTATTTTTATACATATACTTTTAAAATAATGATAGTATATATTTGAATCAAGTTATGAAATGTTATTTGTATTATTGATTGGAGACAATATTTCATTCACTATACATGGATATATTTTAAATGTATTTTAAATCAATTTGAATTGATCAAGAGTAGGATGTAATTAAGTATTTTTGAAATATGTTGACATTAGATTTATGTTACATTTTACAAATGGTGTCGGATAATGTATATTTGGAAGAGCTTTGTATTGTGGCTTTAAGTGTAAAAGCACAATTATTCTATTAGCAAAGACTTTTGGCGTTTTTTTAAGTATTTAAATTCTGAATCTAACCATCATTCTTGTTCTGATGAAATGTATGGACATACATGAAAGCGCTTAACCAGTGTAGTGCTTTTTTCTGTTTGTTGGTTGCAATAAAAGCTGTATAAAAATAAGTATTTGGATCGTGGCTACAGCCTTGGGGAATTAGTGCTGATAAAATGAAACCTACTACCATTGCTACTGATGCTTTTACTGCCAGTGTCCATCAATGAAAGACATCCAGACAACTCTCAAACTTGTCAATGCATTTTTACATTCAAATAGTTCGTCCTCTTGACCAAGGTGTAGCTTTTCAAGAACTCATCTTTCTTTAAAAGCAGCCATTATTATCTTCAATGCTTACTGTTAACATTAAGACAAGTGTGGCAAAACTGAAAACAACTTGAAGAGCTTGCTTGGAGCTGGCACAGTAAGAAGTACCCTCCAGGTTACACATCAAGCTGCAAGGATGTATAGCAACAATATTGGAGAAGAAAAAGCTGCATAAACTAGTAAAAGAAAGAATGCTTAGGCAACTGGCTTCACTCAGAATATTACATATGCCGCTTTAAATCTCAAGCAGGCAGCCCGACTTGTCTGAAAAAATAGTCTGCAAATTACTGCAGTTTTTTTTTTAATTCAATATCCACTCATAGTACAATTTACATTACTACTTACAAACAAGTTTTATCCATTTCTAACTAACCGACTAAAAATAATATAGTTTCCGTTTTTATTTCCAGCTAAGGATCAAAGATCTCATAGTTTAATTGTAAAAGCTGCTAGTGATTTTTATCCTGTAATCCTAGACTAATTCCTACACTCTTTACCTGTACACTCTGAGTGAACAAGTCACATAACCAGAACAGTGGCCACGGATCACTTCTGACAAAAAAGTATTTATATTTAAAACAGGTTTTGTCTGGTTAACAAGTTGGTTTCTTCTAAAACAATGCTTTAATGTTTCATGTTTGAATTAAGTCTTTTTTTTTTCTGACTGTTATTATTCAACAACACCAGTTAGTAACCCACAGATACATTAACCATACTCCCCATGCATAATGTATAAACCAAAACATTTTTCCTTCATTACACAAAATGGTTCTCCAGCAAGCAACATTTTTAAAGTTAAAAGAAAAAAAAAGGCACCTTGGAATATTATTTAACTACATAACAATACCTCCACAAATATCAGGTAAAAAAAAGTCCACTATCCATACAAAGTCTCTGATGAAGTTATTTCTTCCATACAAGTTAAGTCACTTGCAGTGCCAAGTACTGACAAAATTAAAATAATCCTTTCCTAACTTCATCAGGGCCGTTTACAGTTAAAAGGTAAACTGTGTGGCACACTGCAGCATCTCACAAAATCAGACTTACAGCCTCAAAACAACTCTAGCATTTTTTTGGTCAAATAAGACAAGCAGAAAATGAACCACCAGCTCCATGCTCAATCGTCAGTGTTACAGACATTTTTGTCAAGTATGGTGTCTGAATGACCCCCTACAACCCCCTGTGATGATATGAGGTAGTGCCATGTGTGTCAGGGAGAGTAGGGCAGAGCATGTGTAACGTATGCCAGCATAGCTGGAGATTTATAAAACATGTTATGTCATTTGACAATCACACTGATTTGTACAGATGCTTGTGTTAAAAATGCATGAACAGTGGGTCCTGCTGGACAGAAAGGAAAGTTATTACTATAACTGATTAAATGTATACATTTTAACAGAGAATTCTGGAAAGGAACAGATTAATCTCAGTCAAGCTAATTTCGAAAAATGTTGAAAATTAAATGGGTTGGTTTAAGCCATAAAAATTTAATCTTACAGGTCTGAATGCAGCCAGAAACAAAAATGTCTGGGAAAAACAGGACTAGGCATATTACTGTATTGTCCTTAGGGGTGAACTAATTGCTGCCCTGGAGAGGTGAAAGATTTTGAAATTGTTTTATAGCTTTCTGGCACTGCAGAATATCTTAGCAAAGCTCTGGGTGTGTACTGTACCAGATTCAGGTGACCAGATGTGATGTCATTCTATAACCAGCACTGAAATGATTCTTTAGATATTAGTGAGATATGACAGAACTCTCCCAGCAGCACTTTGTTTTTTCAGAATCTGACAGGAAAGATCTCCCACACCTCATCTTGTCTTGCTGTAGTAAGCAACTCAACACACTATCTTGGCTTGCTTTAGTAAGTAACCAGGCAACAGTAATTCTTTAGTCAGTTCCAGAAAATATAGTGAGATTAGTCAAGTGATTGAAACTCTGTTGTTTATTGCAACCACACATTCAGTATTATTATGTTTTCTATTTTATTATTTATTGTTATTATTATTATTATTATTATTATTATTATTATTATTATTAAATATTCCTATATCTTGCATTCTGGCTGGTCTTTTAGAGAATACTTTTAACATCTTAAGAGTACTTATACTTATTTTAGTGAAACTGTGGCCGCTCATGAAAGCCTTGCTGCAATGGTCAAACTCTACCATTTGTATTAGTATTAATTTTATTCAGTATAATTGGGTACACTTGTAAGAGCCTTAGAGCAGCTGACTAGTGGCAGCGTAATTACTGGGTAGAGGGGGCACAGCTAGTAAATCTGTGCCAGCCTTTCCCAGGTGTGTGTGTGTGTGTGTGTGTGTGTGTGTGTGTGTGTGTGTGTGTGTGTGAGTAAAAAAACAATATACTCAAGTGTGTGTGTCAGCTACTTGGAACAGGGGCACAGACCTCCAAAGTGGTCAGTGTGCAATCTTGTTTGGGAGAGAAAGAGACAAAGAGAAAAAAAGTCCAGTCCCAGGTCTGAAATGTTCTCCCTGTGTGCTCTTAAGGGAAATTGTGCTTGGTGCAGAGAGCTGCATCTGAAAATACTGTGTATATCCATTTTTGCTCCTAGTGGCTATCCCTCACCAATGTCAATGGTGAATATTAAGGCTCCTTGATTACTGGCCCGGAGTAGGGACAGTCACACCCCCCCACACACACTTTAAAAACCCAACCATTAAGCTACAATCTGTCTTGTTCATTGTCCGTTGCTCTACTATTTGCCTACCAGGAGGTGAAATCTTCCTCCAAGCTACTTTTTAATAAAGCACATAAAGCCTCCACACACACAAAAACGTACTACATACAGTATGCAATTCTTAATTTTCAGTCATTTTCCAACGATCTTTGATGATGTTGTTGAAAAAAACATTTGCAGAAATTGATGCAATACAGCAATCTTAAACTTTTAAAGGCCTATTATTTGAGCAATATCCTTGAATCAAAATTACTTTATGGTTGTACATAAAATACACTGCAGCATCTGCATATTTTTTTCAAGCTTCTGCCTACTGTTATCACTAAAAGCTATGGAGACTGGGTTTTTTTTCTGTCTGTCTTACGACTTCTTGTAGCTTTCTTGTCTTTTTGAGATTTTGCCTACCCCCCCCCCCATACAGTTTTTCAATTTTCAAAATTAATAAAATTACATTTTTCAGCCCCTTACAGTTTTCCACTCAATTTTGAAAATTATTAAATGACAATACTAATCACACTTTTAACATTAGCCTATTATAATGATAGGGCTTTTTACACCCACCTCCCACAACCAAACTTTCTCCTTCATTTACTATCACTGGACTGCTCTAAGAAGGCCCAGTTTGTTTAAAAACCTTGAAGGCACAGCACTGCAAGTTATACTGAATTCATAGTACCATCTTTACCAGTCTCATGCCATGCACAGAAAAGCAGATGCAGATGTATCCTATAAACACAGATAAAAACATGGCCAAGTGGTTCAAAACACAACAGCTCAAAGCAAGTATTTATAACAGCACTACGTTTAATATGCATGCCGTGCATTTATCTACTTAAAAAAAAAGACAGTCATGGCACCCTTCTGAAATGAAAGGGAAGTCATGGTAAAACTGAAGAGGAAGAAGAGACTAATGACAGTATCATCTTAATCCTTTTTCACCAACAAAAAACAGCCAATGTAAAAGTTTTAGCATTACATCAAATTAATGTTAAAGCCAGTATTTTTTTCTCCAATTAATCCAACTAGTGCACCATAAAAATGGATCAGGACAAACTTTACACCTCAAAACAAGAGGGAATTTTTAACTTGCACCTGCCCCGTTATATTAAAATTAGGTTACATACTGTAAACAAATATAAAATTGTAAGCCACAGAACAGCATATGTGCTGGAACAAGCCAAAAACAGTAAAGCAATCAGTTGTCTCTTTGCACAGTGGCAAACATGTGGACTTATGCACTGCACAGCAAGAAGTCTCTGAAAAGCAGATGCAATGTGAACAGTATACCCAATGAAATAGGCAGATACCACTCTAATAACTCCACAAAACCTACGAGCTATAATAATGGAAAAACTGACAGGTGATGCCCTTAATTGCCACAGCAACTTCATCCCAAAAAGAAGGCTAATAAACCTTAGAAGACAACATTATGGCTCCCAGGAGTAATAAAGGAAAACAGGATGGCTACAATGGCAGTAGGAATCCTCACTGTGTTGAAAAAGGTGCACTGGGGCAAGATACAATCAACGACAAATGAAAATAAAGTAGGCAATGGTTTGTCAAAAGATCAGAAAGTCAGTAAAGCAGGGGCTCAGCATAACACCATCTGTTAAAACTGATCTACATTACCCAAGTAATTTGCAAGCCAAGTGCAATAGTTTATACTATATGCCAAAATTATTTTCTATGCACCAACTACTGGACAATTAAAAAACAAATGGACTGACCTAATTAAACTATCCAACAAGGAATTACATTTAATGATATTAATCCAACACCAAAATACTGTTCTTGAGGATTTTCATATCACTAAATGCACAAGTCCGTCTCTAAAAATGCAACACTCATTCTGTTTTAAATGACAAAAATGTATAGGACATAGTAATTTAAAAGTACTGCATTTACTATGTATGTTTCAAACAGTGCTAAGTCATGGTTCTCAAAGAAAACAGCTTCATTGGCTAAATGGTCAACAACTTACAAAACCCTGCAATCCAGTCACAATAACTAATGTGAATGATACAATAACTAATGTGAACGATACTTCATACATTCAAAAACACCATTATGATCTTACAAAGAAAGAAAGTGAGATAAAATGCATGCCTTCAAATATGTATTATTCTCAACTACATTACCAGATGCTTAAAGTTGCCACTTGTTCAACACATCTTTGCTCAAGCCATTATTAACTTACAGTACTTACTAAATAATTAACAAAGGCAGGTTTAAATGCACCTATATCTCAGCTCCTTTAACATTTCCCAGAGTAAAACAAAATAACAATGCAAACACACGATTAATCAAATCGCAGCATACCTACCATACACACATTATAACACAGCAGCACAATAGAATACATAACTCAGAACTCACTGAACATCTCAAAACATTTCGTAGTGGGTCTTCTCTTTTGAAGTGCTTAACAGCTGTAAAACTGCAGTAGTTTCAGAACTCAGTCCTTCTAAATACACATTAAAGATAATCATATTTTTAGTTCTATTAATATTTTTTAGTCTTACTTTTAGTGCTATTAATATTTTTAGTACTACTGATACATTTTTATCATCATAAGCAAGAGTCTAATTCATAGTAACATATCTAGAACATTCAGTATAAAAATAATTTACCAGAAAATAAACAAGAAACTTTAAGTCATAATTACTGAAATACACACTGATAAATGCAATTTCAGGGGAATGGTTAAACTTGACATTATTTTTGCTGTACACAGATTTTTGTAATTTTATATTTTTATTTACATTTGTTGACTGGGAAAGTCCGACTGGACACAGGTCCACTTTCAGCGGAGGCCATGGAGAAAAGCACCACAATTAAAATATTACAGATATGGTTACAGATGAAGAACATAGTACATTCAGTAGGCAACTAGAATCTTTGTCATCTGCGAAGTAAATAGCAGTAATTAACTATAAGAAATTACTGATGTATAATAAGTAGCTAGGCATATATTTGTTTTTGAGTTTGTTGGAAAATGACAAAAAGAAGCCAAGAACTTTTACATGTTAGGGAAGCTGCTTCTGTTTCACATTTTCACTTTAATTTAGGATTTTTAAGAATATTGCGTGTAAAAAGTAGTTTTACTTTTTAGTTTAATTTAAAGCAAAGGTGCTTACCAAGAAGGTATGGTTTCTGCTGGCACCTCCATTTTCACCATATGTTAGACTGGCATATGGAGGGCGGCCATGGTGGTGCAGCGGTTAGCGTTGCCGCCTCACAACAAGTGGTTCTCCGGTTCGATCCTTGGCTGGGATGCCTTCTGTGTGTAGTCTGCGTGTCCTCCCTGTGGTCGTGTGGGTTTCCTCCGGGTACTCCGGTTTCCTACCACATCCTAAAGACATGCTGTAGGTGGATTGGACACTCTAAATTGGCCCTAGGCATGAGTGTGTGCATGTGTGCGCCTTCTGTGGAAGGTTGGGCGTCAGGCTGGCAACTTGACACCATAAAACTCCACTGCCAATCATGAGCGGACAGGTGATCCGCTGTGGCGACCCCTAACTGGGAAAAGCCGAAAGAAGAAGTTAGACTGGCACATGCCCTATTAAAAGCAATATTGTACTCTACTGCCTACATAAACAATGCAGCATAACAAGTTGTGTGACATAAGCAGGCTATTAATAAAACATCTGTAATATATCTGCTTATTTTTTTCCAGAAGGACCTTCCATATAGTCTTACCACAGTTCTCTGTATCTGACAATTGTCTTGCTTTCTTTACAATTACTAAGCATCTATCACTTTTACAGCAAATACAGATTTGAAAAAATATGAGTGGTTTGTTTTAATAATAAATGCTCCACATGTTTAAAGAAATCTGAAAATGAGCAGCAACTCAAATAAATGCATTCTTCAGTTACAATCATGTTACACTTGCATATCAATAAAGGTTGACCAAGTAAAACTAAATACAGTTATTATCCAAGTAAATGAATACAATCAAAGATGTTTTCATCCACATCTGGGCAAGGGCAAAAGGCAAATGCCAAAAACATATTCATACGTGTGTATATATATATATATATATATATATATATATATATATATATATATACACATACATACATACATATACACACACACACACACACCTGTATTCATACATGATATACATTACCTGCAAACACATACACATGCATACAAAATATTCAGAATTGCTCAATCTCAGCTCCAGCCAAAACACTAAAATCATGTGCTGAATTGTTGCAGTTCAGTAGCATCTTTTTGGATTGTATGTGATCAGACAGATAATACAGCATTCCCAGTTGTATGCACCTACCACACTTTACTATAACAAATTTAACAACAAAAAAAGGACTCTAGCACAAGGTATCGACCGGTTTTACATCCTCCTATGCTGGTGTAGACAAACTGGAAGACTCACAATGTCAGCAAAAATACCCTATAATACCAGCCCTATGCCCACCGAAGTGAATGCCTCAGTGATCGGATCGTGTTTTACTCATCTTATAAGGTACGCCAGTCTCAGCCATCAATACAACAGGTCTTGTTTTGATTACCTTAATTTTGACAAACTGCCCATCCCACACCTGAATGCCGTTACAACGTATTCGCGCTCCTGTACTGAATGCCATGTACCTCGACAAGCAAAGCAAAACAAAACTTCTTAATGTCTCCAAAGCAAGCCATGCTTAAATGCCTCCATCATTCAGTGTTTTACCCGCATGAACATATAGCATACATACTAACCTTACGTAAAGCAGGTAGAAAAAGGCCCCGCCATTTGTGATGATTCTCTTCACTGAAAAAATCATACGGTTGCTGCTGCATGGTTGGTTCCTCTGCATCAGTCTGACAGTCTGTCAGGCACGCATATGGAAGGACAAACAAAAAACTGACAACACTCCTTAATACTAGAAGCTCTATACCTGTGGAGCAACACACCACAATCAAGCGTTGTATGGCTTTCTTTTTAAAGAAAATTGGCGAAAGTAAAAGCACCGTAAATGACAAAAAAAGAAACAAGAACCAGTTCCTCCATGTAAAAGAAACCCAAAGCCTTAACTCTGAGGTAATGCTTCGTGCTCCGACTGCACGCTACTAACGAACTGTGGGCAGCACTTATGCACCAGTCACAAGCTTCCAAATTAACAGACATTCTCATCTGTGCTATCAAAAAGCATCTTGCAAAGAAGCGTATTTTATTCTGAAAGCAATAATAGTTACGCGTAACAAATCCAGGAAAGCAGTGAAGTGGTGCGGCTCCTACAACAAACGTTGCAGCCGAGGGACAAATCAGAGGTCCTCATCCCTTCCGAGGGATGCTAGCCTTCACAACACACCCGAGTTGATCAGTTATTTTCTGCAGCGTCAGGTTCCACCTCCCCCGGGGTTCCTGCCCGAACCCATGGCTCGTTAAAAATCACAGCCCTTTCACTCTCCCCTTTCTGCTCACGTAAGACGATACCACTTCCACTTACTGCATTCCGACTACCACGCATGCTCATTGACAGCTCCACTCTGATAGCGCAGCACGTGTACTGTCTCCAGTGCGCCCCCTGGCCGTTTAGGGTGTCTCTACATCACGGCTTAAAGTAAAACTGTCAAAATGCATCTTTCATAACACTTTTTTTAAAAATCTGATTTTTATAACTTAATGTATAAGACATGGGCTCATGTAGTGTATGCCGCACAATTTTGCTCCATTTTTATTTAGTCAACATTTTATATTCAAGTGCATTCAGCTCTTTGTTTACAGAAACAGTTCCGCCTACAAGCCGATGTCATGATGTACGCCCCCTTCCCTACCTCACTGCTTTAAATATGACCCCTTTTCACCTTCCCTGCATTGTTTTCATTCCCTAGGGTATACCAGCACTAAGTTCATTTGGTTCCTATCAGCTTTGAGTCAGAAACTTAACAGATCGCCTTGGAATTATTTTTCTTACATTATAATGGTTACATTGTATGTTGTAGGGCAGTATGTTAAAAAGAAGTTAAGTATTCAAATTGCGCCATTATTTGTTTAAGCATAGGCGTGTGCGCGCGATATAAATAATTTATAGAAAAAGCT